>NC_053429.1:58250166-58405834 GCF_007990345.1 Gossypium hirsutum | reverse complement strand
CACAACTCGAAAATCAGCATGTTCGTGATTTTTCCCTGAAACTAGATCATATGCCCATCTACATATTTTTTCTAGATTTTTGATAGGCCAATTTAGTACAGTTTATTAGTTAAAGTCTCCCATGTACAGGATCCACTATCCTGACCTTTGCGCATTACAACTTGGATATCTCCTTGTACAGGGCTCCAATACTGATGCTTGTTTGTTTCTATAGAAACTAGACTCAGAGAGGAATCTATACATATATGGTATGACTCCTAATTATCTCTGGTTAATTTATAATCAATTTCCAAAGTCGGAACAAGGAACCCAGAACCCGTTCTGACCCTGTCTCACCGAGAACCTTAATATCTCTTAACATACGTCCGTATGATTGTTTCGTTACTTTCCTATGAAAGTAGATTCCTCAAGGTTGTTTACATAATTATTCACTATTTAATTCCATTCTACTATTTTTAGTGATTTCCAATCTACGTCACTGATGCTGTCAGCATCTACCTTTAAGGTAGGCTTTACTATTTCATGGTCAACTAGCCCTTTTTGCATACATAGCACAATTTATGAAAGTGATAACCATCCCCGTGGCCAATCCTGTCAAGCAATCCACACTAAACGATTAAACATTATACTTAAACACATATAAGCCATTTTACATGGCTATCCAAAACTTATACCATCACATAAAGTACTCGAAAACATCAATGGGTCGTCCTAAAATGCCATATCAAAATTCAACCAAAAGAGTACCCAAAAGAGCCTTTGATAGTGTGGGCGACTTCGACTTCAAGATCCCGAGTCCGATAGCTGGAGAACCAAAAATCTAAAACAGAGGAGCAATGGAACGAAGTAAGCAATTTATGCTTAGTAAGTTTTGAGCAAGGAATTCCAGCATAACGAAAGAATAGCACACATTTAGCTAAACGGAATATTTCATAATACACAATTTTCCGATATCAAACTTACTTCACAACGTTAACCCTTATGTACATACACAAAAGACCAACTTAGCGAAGGCGGTAGCTCGTTCATCAACTGAGCGAATATTTATTTGTAAGGGCTCGATTAAATTCAACACATACGTAACATATCCCAATATTGGGATGTTTTTCGAGTATTAGCTGAAATTTTACAGCAAGCTCATTCATTACCAAAATCACGTACCTTCGGAATTTAACGGATATAGCTCCTCGTTCAAGTGCCTTCGGGACATAGCCCGGTTAGTAAACTCATACAATGCCTTCGGGACTTAACCGGATTTAAAACTCGCACGAATGCCTTCGGGACTTAACCCGGAATTGGTATCTCGCACAAAGGCCTTCGGGACTTAACCCGGAATTAATAACTCGCACAAATGCCTTCGGATCTTAGTCCGGATATAGTCACTTAGCACAAAGCCTTCGGGACTTAGCCCGGACAGCATTCAATTAATCATGCACATCTAACAATAATTCATGGCACATTCGTATTTCATTTTCATTTGCAAAACTCAAACACAAGGCACATATCATCCTTGCACATTCGGCTCAATAGCCACACATAGAGCATGATTTTCATTTGCTTAAAACATGATTTAATCACATCGTAATTTAAGCTCTCTTACTCAAGAACTTACCTCGGGTGTTGTCGAACGATTCCGCTAACTATTCGACCACTTTTTCCTTCCCTTTATCGGATCTATTTCCCCTTTGCTCTTGAGCTTAATTAAACAAATAAATTGATTTCATCATTTAGGCATCGAAAAGATGAACACAAGGCACTTAGCCCATATTTATACATTAGACATTAAAGTCACATACATGTGAATCATGCATCAACACAACATATTAGCTAATTTTTCCCCTTGGCCGAATATGCATGTCTATTTTTGGGGTCGATTTCAACACTTAATACACACATATACACACTAGTAAAGCATCCTCCCCCTTTCCATCAATTAACACATGCATTGCTCATTAACATGCAAAGTTACATTCGGCCTTAGCACACAACTTGCTAGCCGATTCTTCTCCATTTAGCAACCAATGCACATATGTGCTCACACAAAAATGCTAAAAAGGAGGTTCAAGAATCATCAAGTCATCATCACATGCATCATTAACAAACTTCATATTTAGCATGCAATGGCATTAACACAACCTCCACCTAGGCCGAATTTTAACTCATCCTCTTGCCTCATCACCACCACATCAAACATCAACCAAGAATGATGCATCCATGGTCAAATGTCATTTCCATCACATAGCAAGATTTAGACCATGGGCTAGGTAGAACTCAAGCTAACAACTAAAACATGCATGCATCTCATGGAACATCATCAAACATACCTTAGCCTAGCTACATGCATGGCCGAACCTCTTCACCTTTCTTCTTCCTTCCTCCTTAAAATTATTGGCCAAGGATGAACCAAAGGATGAGAAATTTTTTTTCTTTGTTTTTCTTTCTAGTTTCGGCAAGTATGAAGATGAGAAAAGGATGAACAAAATTCTCTCCTTTCTTTTCTTTAGCTCACGGCAATGGGGGGGGGACAAACAACTACACACACATTTTTTTTTTGTATTCACCATACTCCTTTTCATTATTTTATGCCCATGCCCCTTATTTTATTTGTTTTATCCCAACATTTTATGACACAAATTAACATATTTTATTTGTGCCATACTTATGCCATAATTTCCATAAAAAAAATTGCACAATTGCTCATCATGCCCATCATGGCCGGCCACCTTGTTTTAAGGTGGGAAATTTGACATGCAAATCCACCTATTTCATACTATAAGTTATTTGGCCACTACAAATTAGCCTATAGCATTTGTAAAAATTTTCACATGAGTCACATTTCAAAATTTCACTCACAATTGGCAAATCAAAGCATGAAATTTTCACACATGCACTTTCACATGAAATAAACATAGGATATAACATCTAATTATTATTGTGACTCGGTTTAGCGGTCCCGAAACCACTTCCCGACTAGAGTCAATTTTGGGCTGTCACAACTCTCCCCCACTTAAGAAATTTTCGTCCCCGAAAATCTTACCGGTGAATAGGTTTGGGTATCGCTCTTTCATCGAGCTCTCGGTCTCCCAAGTAGCTTCCTTGTTCCCGTGTTTGAGCCATAACACCTTTACTAGCGGAACTCTTTTGTTTCGCAACTCCTTCACTTCACGAGCTAGGATACGCATCGGTTCTTCTTCATAGCTCATATCGTCTTGAATTTCAACCTCTGATGGGCTAATTATGTGCGATGGATCAGATCGATAGCGTCGAAGCATCGAAACATGAAAGACGTCGTGAATCTTTTCAAGCTCAGGGGGCAAAATCAATCTATACGCAACCGGACCAACTCGTTCGGAGATTTCGTACGGCCCAATGAATCTTGGGTTCAACTTGCCCTTACGGCCAAACCTGAGTATCTTTTTCCAAGGTGAAACCTTAAGGAACACTTTGTTTCCCACCTGATACTCGATGTCTTTTCGTTTCAAATCCGCGTACGACTTCTGACGATCTGTGGCTACCTTCAGACTTTCACGGATTACCTTTACTTTCTGTTCAGCATCTTTAATCAAATCAACTCCGAAAATTTTACTTTCACCGAGCTCGGTCCAAAACAATGGTGTACGGCATTTACGACCGTACAAAGCCTCGTAAGGTGCCATCTTAATACTTGATTGAAAACTATTGTTGTAAGCGAATTCAATCAAAGGTAAATACCGTTCCCATGAACTACTGAACTCGAGGATGCAACATCTCAACATATCCTCAAGTATCTGAATTATCCGCTCGGATTGACCATCGGTTTGGGGGTGAAAAGCAGTGCTAAAATGCAGCTTGGTACCCAGAGCTTCTTGCAATTTCTTCCAAAATCGTGAGGTGAATCTCGGATCTCTATCCGACACGATAGAAACAGGTACCCGTGTAATCTCACAATTTGAGAAACGTACAATTCAGCTAGTTTATCCAATGAAAAATCTGTACGTACGGGGATGAAATGAGCCGACTTAGTCAGCCTATCAACAACAACCCAAATCGCATCCTTCTTACTTGCTGACAATGGCAGTCCAGACACAAGTCCATTGTGACTCGATCCCACTTCCACTCGGGTATCATGATCGGCTGGAGTAATCCTGAAGGCACTTGATGTTCCGCTTTCACTTGTTGACATATTAAACATCTCGAAACAAAGTCAGAGATGTCCCGTTTCATACCATGCCACCAAAATTGACGTTTCAAATCGTTGTACATTTTCGTACTCCCCGGGTGAATTGACATTCGGCTACAATGGGCTTCGTTCAGAATCATCGAAATGAGTTCCGAATTCCTTGGAACACACAAACGATTTCTGAACCTCAAACAATCATCATCATCAATTTGAAACTCCGATTCCTCGTTCGGAACACACTTAGCCCGTTTTGCAACCAATTCATCATCGACTTTCTGAGCTTCACGAATTTGGTGAGTCAATAATGGTTTAGATTTTAATTCAGCTACTAACACATTGTCTGGTAGAATAGACAAATGCACGTTCATCGCTCGTAAAGCAAACAATGACTTCCGGCTTAAGGAGTCCGCAACCACGTTAGCCTTTCCCGGGTGGTAATCAATGACAAGCTCGTAATCTTTCAACAACTGAAGCCAACGTCTTTGTCGCAGATTCAAGTGTCGTTGAGTCATCAAATATTTGAGACTTTTGTGATCCGAAAATACATGGCACTTCTCACCAAACAGATAATGTCACCATATTTTTAAAGCAAACACGATGGCAGCTAGTTCGAGATCATGGGTCGGATAATTCCTCTCGTGTGGCTTCAATTGTCTCGACGCATAGGCCACGACTCGACCTTCTTGCATCAATACGCAACCCAACCCAAGTAGGGATGCATCACTATAAATGACAAACTCTTTACCTGATTCGGGTTGCACCAAAATTGGAGCTTCAGTCAAATGAGTTTTCAGTTGATCGAAACTTTTCTGACATTTCTCCGTCCACTCGAACTTAACATCCTTTTGAAGTAGCTTTGTCATTGGTGTGGCTATCATCGAGAAACCTTTGACAAATCGTCGGTAATAACCGGCGAGCCCCAAAAAGCTCCGAACTTCAGTAATATTTCTCAGAGGTTTCCAGTCAAGTATGGCTGAAATTTTGTTCGGGTCAACTCGAATACCCGACGCGGATACCACATGATCCAAGAAGCTAACCTCTCTTAACCAGAACTCACACTTACTGAACTTAGCATATAACTGCTTATCCCGCAAAATTTGCAGCACTAGCCTCAGATGCTCAGCATGCTCGGTCTCATCTCTTGAATAGACCAAAATGTCATCAATGAACACAACTACGAACCGATCCAAATACGGTCTGAAGATCCGATTCATCAAATCCATAAATACTGCAGGGGCATTAGTGAGCCCAAACGGCATCACTAAGAATTCGTAGTGACCATATCTCGTTCTGAAGGCAGTTTTGGGAATATCTGAATCTCGAATTCGCAACTGATAATAGCCCGATCTCAAATCTATTTTTGAGAACACTGAGGCTCCCTTCAGTTGGTCGAACAAATCATCGATGCGCGGCAACGGATATTTGTTCTTTATCGTCACTTTATTCAGCTGACGATAGTCAATGCACAACCTCATGGTTCCGTCCTTCTTTTTCACGAACAATACTGGTGCACCCCAAGGTGAGAAACTTGGTCGAGCGAAACCTCTATCCGTCAGTTCTTGCAACTGAGCTTTCAACTCCTTTAACTCGGTTGGTGCCATACGATACGGAGCTATCGAAATCGGCGTAGTCCCAGGTACAAGCTCAATACCAACTCTACCTCCCGAACAGGTGGTAAACCCGGTAATTCTTCCGAAAAACATCCGGGTATTCACAAACCACCGGCACAGATTCGGGTTTCTTTTCTAATTCTTTGTCATCAAGTACATACGCAAGGTATGCTTCGCACCCTTTTCTTACATATTTCTGTGCCAACATTGCTGATATTACAGCTGGCATCCCCTCCAAGTCCGCAGACTCAATTCGACTACTTCGTTATTTGCGCACCTCAAATCAATAGTCTTGCTCTTGCAATTCACAATCGCATCATGCGCGGTCAACCAATCCAAACCAAGGATAACATCAAATTCATCAAACGGCAAAAGCATCAAGTCCGCCGGAAAACAGGAACCTCGAATTTCCAGGGGACATTTCTTACACACTTTGTCGACAAGCACGTAACGACCCAAGGGATTTGACACCCGAATTACGAACTCAGTAGACTCAATAGGTAAAGTCTTACTGGATGCTAAGGTTTCACATATGTAAGAATGAGTAGAACCGGGGTCAATCAAAGCAATTACATTAGTATCAAAGAGAGTGAATGTACCGGTAATAACATCAGGCGAAGAAGCATCCTCGCGGGCACGTATAGCATAAGCTCTAGCAGGCGCACGAGCTTCGGATCTGGTTATATCATCTCTAGATCCTCTCTGACCACCACCAGTATTGCTCGCATTTCCAGATGGTCTACCCCGAGCAGTGGTAGCACCCGGTCTCCCACTCTGATTTACATTCTGTTCCGACAACCTCAGGCAATCTTTAATGAAGTGGTCAACTGATCCGCATTTGTAACAGGAGCGGTCAGGGAATCTACAACTCCCCGAATGCCATTTACCGCAATATCGGCATTTCGTTCTGTCTCGACGTTCATTCCCAACACTGGCGACTGAAGTGCCTCGTGTACCTATAAGGGGTCGATCACGATCTCGTCTAAAAAAACCCGAAGTGCCTCTAAACTGGCCCGCATCATCCCGAAATCTCTTCGATGCCTGTTGAAGAGACCTTCCGAGGATCTTTTACGAAACTCTCCAGTTCCCTCATCAACTCTTTGCTTTTCTTTTCTAAGCTCTTCGGCTTTACAAGCTCGTTCAACAAGTACCACGAACTCTCGTATTTCAAGAACGCCAACGAACATTTTTATATCTTCATTCAGCCCATCCTCGAAGCGTTTACACATAATAGCTTCGGACGAAACACATTCCCGAGCGTATTTGCTAAGTCTAACAAATTTTCGCTCGTAATCAGTAACCGACATGGAGCTTTGCTTAAGCTCAAGAAATTCCTTCCATTTTTGATCAACAAACCTTTTACTGATATACTTTTTCCGAAACTCAGTTTGGAAAAACTCCCAAGTTACTTGCTCTCGGGGCACAACGGAAGTCAGAGTACTCCACCAATAGTAGGCAGAATCACGTAGCAAGGAGATAGCACACTTTAGGCATTCATCGGGTGTACAAGATAGCTCATCGAGTACCCGGATAGTGTTGTCCAGCCAAAATTCAGCTTGCTCGGCATCATCGCTATCCATAGCCTTAAATTCAGTAGCCCATGTTTTCGGATTCTGTCAACTGGGGGCTTATTTGACCTTATTTGGTCAGTTACCGGTGGTATTGTAGGTGCGGGGTAGTATTTGTCGGGAATGGAGGTTGTGGAACAGCCATATTAGTTCGAATGTATTGGTTGAACCAATCATTCATCACGCTATAGAATGCTTGTCTAGCTTCATCATTCGGATTACTAGCATTAGGTTGAGAGTCTGCCGGCACTGTCCCTTGTGCGGGAGCAGGCGCTACACTCTCAAGATCATCAGCTACCTCTCGGTCACGATCGGGATCCATTACTATAAATAAACACATTTACAATTGTCAGAAATCACCACACTATCAAGTAATCACATAAAATGGCATGTATAGCTAGACCCAAAACATTACGGTAGTCCTAGAATCGAATAAACCGTAGCTCTGATACCAATAAAATGTAACACCCCGAACCCGAGTCCGACACCGGAGTCGAACACGAGGTGTTAACAAACTTTGAAAAATTTCCCGACACTGCCCAATCTGTGTACTAGTCGCTTTAAAAATCATATCTTGGGCTTCACAACTCAAAAATCAGTTTCGTGATTTTTCCCTGAAACTAGACTCATATGCCCATCTACATATTTTTTTCTAGAATTTTTGATTGGGCCAATTAGTACAGTTTATTAGTTAAAGTCTCCCATGTTACAGGAATCGACTACCCTGACCTTTGCGCATTACGACTTGGATATCTCCTTGTAAAGGGCTCCAATACTGATGCTGTTTGTTTCTATAGAAACTAGACTCAGAGAGGAATCTATAAATATATGGTATGACTCCTAATTATCTCTGGTTAATTTATAATCAATTTCCAAAGTCGGAACAAGGAACCCAGAACCCGTTCTGACCCTATCTCACGAGAACCTTAATATCTCTTAACATACTGTCCGTATGATTGTTTCGTTACTTTCCTATGAAAGCAGATTCTTCAAGGTTTGTTTACATAATTTATTCACTATTTAATTCCATTCCTACTATTTTTAGTGATTTTCCAAATCTACGTCACTGATGCTGTCAGCATCTACCTTTAAGGTAGGCTTTACCTATTTCATGGTTCAACTAGCCCTTTTTGCATACATAGCACAATTTATGAAAGTGATTAACCATCCCCGTGGCCAATCCTTGTCAAGCATATCCACACTAAATGATTATAACATTATACTTAAACACATATAAGCCATTTTCACATGGCTATCCAAAACTTATACATCACATAAAGTACTCGAAAAACATCAATGGGTCGTCCTAAACATGCCATATCAAAATTCAACCAAAAGAGTACCCAAAAGAGCCTTTGATAGTGTGGGCGACTTCGACTTCAAGATCCCGAGTCCGATAGCTGGAGAACCAAAAATCTATAAAACAGAGGAGCAATGGAACGAAGTAAGCAATTTATGCTTAGTAAGTTTTGAGCAAGGAATTCCAGCATAACGAAAGAATAGCACACATTTAGCTAAACGGAATATTTCATAATACACAAGTTTCCGATATCAAACTTACTTCACAACGTTAACCCTTATGTACATACACAAAAGACCAACTTAGCCGAAGGCCGGTAGCTCGTTCATCAACTGAGCGAATATTTATTTGTAAGGGCTCGATTAAATTCAACACATACGTAACATATCCCAATATTGGGATGTTTTTCGAGTATTAGCTGAAATTTTACAGCAAGCTCATTCATTACCAAAATCACGTACCTTCGGAATTTAACCGGATATAGCTCCTCGTTCAAGTGCCTTCGGGACATAGCCCGGTTATAGTAACTCATACAATGCCTTCGGGACTTAACCCAGATTTTAAAACTCGCACGAATGCCTTCGGGACTTAACCCGGAATTAGTATCTCGCACAAAGGCCTTCGGGACTTAACCCGGAATTAATAACTCGCACAAATGCCTTCGGATCTTAGTCCGGATATAGTCACTTAGCACAAAGCCTTCGGGACTTAGCCCGGACAGCATTCAATTAATCATGCACATCTAACAATAATTCATGGCACATTCGTATTTCATTTTCATTTGCAAAACTCAAACACAAGGCACATATCATCCTTGCACATTCGGCTCAATAGCCACACATAGAGCATGATTTTCATTTGCTTAAAACATGATTTAATCACATCGTAATTTAAGCTCTCTTACTCAAGAACTTACCTCGGGTGTTGTCGAACGATTCCGCTAACTATTCGACCACTTTTTCCTTCCCTTTATCGGATCTATTTCCCCTTTGCTCTTGAGCTTAATTAAACAAATAAATTGATTTCATCATTTAGGCATCGAAAAGATGAACACAAGGCACTTAGCCCATATTTATACATTAGACATTAAAGTCACATACATGTGAAATCATGCATCAACACAACATATTAGCTAATTTTTCCCCCTTGGCCGAATATGCATGTCTATTTTTGGGGTCGATTTCAACACTTAATACACACATATACACACTAGTAAAGCATCCTCCCCCTTTCCATCAATTTAACACATGCATTGCTCATTAACATGCAAAGTTACATTCGACCTTAGCACACAACTTGCTAGCCGATTCTTCTCCATTTAGCAACCAATGCACATATGTGCTCACACAAAAATGCTAAAAAGGAGGTTCAAGAATCATCAAGTCATCATCACATGCATCATTAACAAACTTCATATTTAGCATGCAATGGCATTAACACAACCTCCACCTAGGCCGAATTTTAACTCATCCTCTTGCCTCATCACCACCACATCAAACATCAACCAAGAATGATGCATCCATGGTCAAATGTCATTTCCATCACATAGCAAGATTTAGACCATGGGCTAGGTAGAACTCAAGCTAACAACTAAAACATGCATGCATCTCATGGAACATCATCAAACATACCTTAGCCTAGCTACATGCATGGCCGAACCTCTTCACCTTTCTTCTTCCTTCCTCCTTAAAATTATTGGCCAAGGATGAACCAAAGGATGAGAAATTTTTTTTTTCTTTGTTTTTCTTTCTAGTTTCGGCAAGTATGAAGATGAGAAAAGGATGAACAAAATTCTCTCCTTTCTTTTCTTTAGCTCACGGCAATGGGGGGGGACAAACAACTACACACACATTTTTTTTTGTATTCACCATACTCCTTTTCATTATTTTATGCCCATGCCCCTTATTTTATTTGTTTTATCCCAACATTTTATGACACAAATTAACATATTTTATTTGTGCCATACTTATGCCATAATTTCCATAAAAAAAAATTGCACAATTGCTCATCATGCCCATCATGGCCGGCCACCTTGTTTTAAGGTGGGAAATTTGACATGCAAATCCACCTATTTCATACTATAAGTTATTTGGCCACTACAAATTAGCCTATAGCATTTGCAAAAATTTTCACATGAGTCACATTTCAAAATTTCACTCACAATTGGCAAAATCAAAGCATGAAATTTTCACACATGCACTTTCACATGAAATAAACATAGGATATAACATCTAATTATTATTGTGACTCGGTTTAGCGGTCCCGAAACCACTTCCCGACTAGAGTCAATTTTCGGCTGTCACAAAATTACTGAAATACCCTTGTAGTGTAAAATGACTAACATACCCCGGTAGGGTAAAATGACTGTTTTTCCCTTGAGGGTAAATGACTGACTTAGATTTCGAATTTGACTGATTTGATTATGAATGTATGACTGCATTTTAATTGACTTGACTGTGGTTGTATGAATGACATGCTCTTAATATATGTTTAAAAGACTGTTACTGAGTGTGGCCATTCTGCATACACTTGTGATGATTGAGCATGACATACACGACATATCGCATGGGTTAGGAATTATGGAACAGAGGAAGTATATGAGGATCGCATGGTTGCTTGACGGCTGTGGATCCAGCGATGGCTATTAAGCCTAATATTTGATTAGCAGCTTGCTACAATGAAGGTGGTACCGCAACCGGGCTACCATTGATGTGTATCAGATGGGTGGGTCGATATTTATATCCCCACATGATGTGTACCGGGGGACGGAGTTGGTGTGTAACGGTTGGATTATTGGGGTAGGTTGCACAGCATTGCATGGATGATATTATTGTGATATTATTACGATGTGAGCTTCGGCCCAACTGAGGCTAAGATGGGTTAGGCCCAATTGATTCTGTTATGGGTTGTGACCCAAATGATATTTTAACTGTCTTTGGCCCACGTATGCTCTAAACTGGACTATACTGTTACTATAATGGGCTCCGGCCCAAACTGATTTTGAATTCTGTCTATTTACTGACTGTTACTCTAGTAAGGGGATTACACACTGAGTTTTCGTAAACTCACCCCGTTTATTAGCTGTGCAGGTAATCCCCAACGTTAAGTGGGTCGGTGTCATAGAGGGACTCAGAGACGACCACACAACTGTACATGTTTTTCTATTTCGTTTATTTAGTTAAGCATTTTGTTTTTTGATTTGGGTTGTATTAAGGCCTATTTTTTTTCTTAACCTTTTATTTGGGAAATTTATTTAGTACGCTTAATATTTATTAGAAGTAAGGCACAGTTTTCCAAAACAACAACTGGTTTTCAAAATATATCGTTTCCGTAACTGTTTAAAAAAGTAAGCTTCCGCAACAAGTAAGGTTTTAAGGGAATTAACGTTTCACAAGTTTTAAAATGGCCAAAGGTTTTGAGTAGTAAGAAGGGTTTTCAATAAGAACATGGTTTTCGAAAAATGTTTCAATGTGATACGCTAAATTCGGGCCTAACTTCTAGGCTGGGTTTGAGGTGTTACATTTAGTGGTATCAGAGCCAAGTTGCAAAACTCAGCTGTGGAATGGGTTTTAAAATTGGATTTTTGAAAAAATTGTTTCAAAAAGGTTTGAAATCATTTGAAGTATTTGAAATGTTTTTCCGAATATTTTCCTGAAAGTGTAGTTACTGAGTCTTCGGCACCGAATCCGTAAGTTTTCTGTTAGACTAGACTTAAAGTTAGATTTTGTATTTATTCAGTGTAAGTTTTGAAAATCAGAGTTTTTTTTTGGTTAACAACAATACTGTGATGGATTTCGAAGGCAAGCAAGGTCGCGAGGAGTTGCCCTTCTCCCCGAAACATGATATGGTTTAGGAAACTGTAGTCAAGGTAAGTCCGCTAACTTCAGGTAATAATAACCCGGAGCTTGCTACAGAGGCACTGATCCATTTGGTAAGGGAAGTACTGGATGAAGTGTTCGAGGCAAGAGTTAGGACATATGGTGAAACACTTCAGGCTAAGCACTTGGAGTGCAGTAGGAAGAGGGATCACAGTTCCTTTTAAGTCAGGTGTGTTTTGTTTGGATGTGATGTTTGAATATAGAAATTATAGGCATGTGTGGTAAATATCTGTTTGCTTTTGTGGTTAGATGTTTTGGTTGGGTTTGAGAGGGTTTGAGATTAAGTTAAAAGAGTATTCGTGTAGTTTGGAACTAGAGTACGTAGCGGGAGCGTAGTGGTGTAGATTGAGCTAAGCGCTTGTTTAGATAGTTGGAAATTTCAAGGATGAAATTTCTTTAAGGAGGTAGAATTGTAATGCCCCGAATTTAGGCCTAAAAGTATTGGGCCTTTAGTATGGGTCCGTAAGGAGGTTGTATATAAGCATTTAATTGTAAAAGGAAATGATACAATTAAATGTCTGCTTTAGTGGTTAATGGCCATGAGAAGTGTTGGAGAAATCTTGGGTTCAAATCTGGGCTTTAGCAAAAATTTTGGTAATAAGTAAATAAAACCCTGGGTCCTTGGATGAAGGCCTTTTAAATTATTGTGGTAAATAAATGACACAAAGAAGCTTGTGGTTTAGTGGTTGTGGCATCATTAAGGTTGCAAGGGAGCCTGGGTTCAAGTCTTGGCTCTTGCAATTTATTTTGGTTTTTCTTTTAAATGAACCTGGACTTTGGCCTATAGACCTTATATTTAATTGAGGATAAAACATGATACAGAAAGAGCTTGTGGTAGAGTGGCAAGGTGGCGTGTTGTGTAACTGTAAGGTCTAAGGTTCAAGTCTTAGGATACGCAATGGAGTATTTATTTTTCTATTTGAGCTGTGTAGGAAGTCGAGTTGGACTGGAACTCTATGGTTGAGGTGGTCATAAGAAAATAAGGGGCTTCAAGGGGCCAAATGAATAAGTGTGTATCTGTTAGTGTTTAGTAAAGGGGTTGTGGACCTAGTCTTTGGTAACTTTTCAAGCAGACATAAAACTTAAATAATTAATTAATCGTGACCATGGACAAGTCATAAGGTTAAGATGTGGCAATGGGTATATGCATGTCTAGGATTGGATCTAGGTAGAGCTTTGTACTTAAGTAGTCTTACTGACTCACCTCCTCTTCTCTAAAATCCTACCTGGTGCATAGTATCTGTTTACTTTAGCCAACGAGGACTTGTTAACGGGCCAAGGTAAGTAATAAACCCATAATAAAGAGAAATTATTAAAATACCCTCAATTTGTAAAATTACTAAAATACCCTTGATTGTGAAATTACTGAAATACCCTCGATTCGTAAAATTATCGAAATACCCTCAATTGTGAAATTATTGAAATACCCCTAATTTGTAAAATTACTGAATACCCTCAATTGTGAAATTACTAAAATACCCTCGATTTGTAAAATTATCAAAATACCTCGATTTTTGAAATTATCGAAACACCCTCAATTTGTAAAATTATCGAAACACCCTAGATTTTTAAAATTATCGAAACACCCTCAATTTGTAAAATTATCGAAATACCTTCAATTTGTAAAATTGTCAAAATACCCCCGATTTGTAAAATTACCGAAACACCCCTGATTTGTAAAATTATCGAAATACCCTTATGGTGTAAAATTACCGAAATACCCTTGTAGTGTAAAATGACCGACATACCCCTATAGGGTAAAATGATTGTTTTGCCCTTGAGGGTAAATGACCGACTTAGACTTCGAATTTGACTGATTTGATTATGAATGTATGACTGCGTTTTAATTGACTTGACTGTGGTTGTATGAATGATATGCTCTTACTATGTGTTTAAAAGACTGTTACTGAGTATGGCCATTCAGCTTACACGTGTGATGATTGAGCATGACATACACGACATATTGCATGGGTTGGGAATTATGGAACGGAGGAAGTATATGAGGATCGCATGGTTGCTTGACCACTGTAGATCCACCGATGGCTATTAAGCCTAATATTTGATTAGTAGCTTGCTGCAATGAAGGTAGTACCGCAACCGGGCTACCATTGATGTGTATCGGATGGGTGGGTTGATATTTATATCCCCACATGATGTGCACCGGGGGACGAAGTTTGTGTGTAACGGTTGGATTATTGGGGTGGGTTGCACAGCATTGCATGTATGATATTATTGTGATATTATTGCGATGTGGCTTGGGCCCAACTGAGGCTAAGATGGGCTAGGCCCAATTGATTCTGTTATGGGCTGTGACCCAAATGATATTGTAACGAGCTTTGGCCCACGTATGCTCTAAACTGGACTGTACTGTTACAGTAATGGGCTCCGGCCCAGACTGATTCTGAATTCTGTCTGTTTACTGATTGTTACTCTAGTAAGGGGATTACACACTGAGTTTTCATAAACTCACCCCGTTTATTAACTGTGCAGGTAATCCCCAGCATTAGATGGGTCTGTGTTGCAGAGGGACTCGGAGACGACCACACAACTGGACATGTTTTTCTATTTCGTTTATTTAGTTAAGCACTTTGATTTTTGATTTGGGTTGTATTAAGGCCTCTTTATTTTCTTAACCTTTTATTTAGGAAATTTATTTAGTATGCTTAATTTATGTTAGAAGTAGGGCATGGTTTTCCAAAACAACAACTGGTTTTCAAAATATCTCGTTTCCGCAACAGTTTAAAAAAGTAAGCTTCTGCAGCAAGTAAGGTTTTAAAGGAATTAACGTTTCACAAGTTTTAAAATGGCCAGAGGTTTTAAGTAGTAAGAAGGGTTTTCAATAAGAACATGGTTTTCGAAAAACAGTTCAATGTGACACGCCAGATTCGGGCCTAACTTCTAGGTTGGGTTTTGGGTGTTACACTTCTTGTAGTTTTTTCCAAAATCGTGATGTGAATCTCGGATCCCTATCCGAAATAATCAACAAAGGTACTCGATGAAGTCTCACAATTTCAAAAACATACAACTCGGCTAGCTTATCAAGTGAGTAGTCGGTACGTACCAAAATAAAGTGAGTCGATTTCATTAATTGATCAACTACGACCCAAACAATATCTTTCTTTCTTGGTGACAATGGCAATCCCGTTACAAAATCCATAGTAATTCGGTCCCATTTCCACTTAAGAACCATCACAGGCTGGAGTAAGCTCGAAGGTACTTGGTGCTCGACTTTCAGTTGCTGACAAATTAAGCATTTTGAAACAAATTCTAAGATGTCTCTTTTCATACCCGGCCACTAGTACAATCTCTTCAAGTCATTATACATCTTGGTATTACCCGGATGAATTGGCATACAACTATTATGTATCTCGTGAAGAATTTTTCCAATAAGCTCATCATCTCTAGGTACACAGATCCTATCCTGGAACATCAAACAACTATTAGAACCAATCTAAAAATTTGATTCAAAACCCAACTCACATTGAGCTCTCTTGGATTGCAAATCACTATCACTTTTCTAAGCCTCACAGATCTCTTGGAGAAATTCCGGTCTAACTCTCAACTTTGCTAGTATCGAACCATCATCAGACACAATCAACTGAGTATTCATAACTCTCAAGGTAAATAAGGATTTCCTACTCAGGGCATCAATGACCACGTTTGTCTTGCCCGGGTGATAGTCAATCACAAACTCATAATCTTTTATCAACTCCAGCCACTTCCGTTGCCGCAAATTCAAATCTTTTTGAGTCATCAAATACTTTAGACTCTTGTGATCGGTGACTACCCGACACTTCTCACCATACAAGTGATGTCTCCAAATCTTTAAAACAAAAACAATGGCGGCTAGTTCCAGATCATGTGTAGGATAATTTTTCTCGTGTGGTTTCAATTGCCTCGAAGCATAGGCTATCACTTTGCCTTCTTGCATAAGCACACAACCCAATCCATTTAAGGACACATCACTATAAACCACAAACTCTTTTCTCGACTCGGGTTACACTAATACCGGAGCCTCAGTCAACAATGTCTTTAATTTCTCAAAACTCTATTGGCACTTTTCTAACGACTTGAACTTGATATCTTTTTGTAATAATTTTTTCATCAAAAAGGCAATCATGGAAAATCCTTTAAGGAACCTTCGGTAACAGCCAGCTAAGCCCAAAAAGCTTCTAACCTCGGATATGTTCCTCGGTGGTTTCCAATCAACAATGGCCGAGTTCTTACTGGGATCAACTCGAATCCCATCATCTGATACAATATGCCCCAAAAATCTGACTTCTCTAAGCCAAAACTCACTTATCCTAAACTTAGCATACAACTGCTTATCTCTCAAAGTTTGTAAAACAGTTCTTAAGTGGTCAATAAACACCACAAAAAATTTATCCAAAAAAGGTCAGAAAATTTGGTTCATTAAGTCCATGAAAACTATAGGAGCATTCGTTAAACCAAAAGGCATCACTAAAAATTCATAGTGACCATACCTCGTCCGAAATGCAGTTTTCGGTACATCCGAGTCTTTAACTCTCAACTGATAGTAACCAAACCTTAAGTCTATATTGGAGAATACTGTGGCTCCCTTCAATTGGTCAAATCAACCATCTATCCTCGACAAAGGGTACTTATTCTTTATCGTCACCTTATTGAGTTGTCGATAGTCAATGCATAGTCTCATCGAACCATCTTTCTTCTTCACAAAGGTGAATAACTAGGTCTCGCGAAACATTTTTCTGTCGATTCTTGCAATTAGATTTTCAACTCCTTTAACATAATTGGAGCCATCCTATATGGAGCAATAGAAATGGGTGTCGTACCCGAAACTAGGTTAATACTAAATTCTACTTCTCTAATCGGAGGCAACCCAGACAACTCTTCCAAAAACAGGTTTGGATACTCACATACTACCGGTACTGACTCAATCCTTAATTCCAACTCTTTTTTATTCCAAAAAAAAGTAAGATAAGCTTCATAACCCTTCCTTACACACTTCTGAGCGGTCATAGAAGAAATCACTTCAAGCGAACTATTCGACTCATCTGATTCAACCTAGAGACTATCACCATTTTCACATTTCAATTTAGTAAATTTTCTCTCATAATTTACTACTATATCATGAGTAGTTAACCAATCCATAACAAGAATTATGTCAAACTCATCAAACGGAAAAAGCATAAGGTTAGCCGGAAAACAGTTACCTCTAATCATCAAAGGACAATTCTTACATACTTTATCAACTAACACGCATTTGCCTAACTGGTTTGAAACTTTTATCACAAATTCCATATATTCAACAAGTATGCTCATCCTAGACACCAATTTAATACAAATATTGGAATGGGTAGATCCCGGGTCAATCAAAGCAATAACAGTAGCATCATAGATAGAAAATGTACCCGTAATCATATCCGGGGATGAAGCCTCTTCGCGAGCGCGAATGGCGTACGTCCTTGCAGGAGCTCTGCCCTCGAGTCTCATAGCAGACTCTTTAGGGGTATTCTTACTACTCGTTCCACTACCCAAATTTTTTTACGGTCTACCTCGACTAGCAGTGTTACCCGATCTTGCACTTTGGTATCTTTCCTTTTTTGCCATCTTGGGGCACTCTCTAATAAAGTGGTTTGGGGAGCCACACCTAAAACAGGTCCTGTCACTCCCTCGACATTCACCAGAGTGACGTCTACCACATTGGGGACATTCTGGTCTACTTGGTCAAGCATTAAAAAAATTGCAATCGAGGTGGTCTGGGCCTTAGTACCCGAATACTGCTTACCTCTATTTTTATTTGAAAACTCAACAGAAGCATTGGAATGAGGATGGAAGTCCCTATACTTCTTCAATGTGGACTAAAATGACTTGCCCATAGATCTTTTCTTTGAATCCCTAACCTCAGACTCGGCCTTTCTCTGCTCCTTGGCCAATTCCACAGCCTTACAAGCTCTTTCAACAAGTATAACGAACTCCTTTAGCTCAAGCATACCAACAAATATCCAAATGTCTTCGTTTAATCCATCCTCAAACCTCTTACACATAATGGCTTCGGTCGACACACATTTCTGAGCGTACTTGCTGAGTCTCACAAACTCACACTCATATTCAGTTATGGTCATTCTACCTTGCTTCAAATCAAGGAACTTTTTTCTTTTCTGATCCATAAGTCTCTGACTTATATACTTTTTTTGAAACTCTTCTTGGCAAAGTTCTCATGTTACCCTCTCCCTTGGTACAATCGAGACAAGTGTCTACCACCAGTGGTAAGCTAAATCTCTAAGCAGTGATACAACATATTTCATGCATTCTTCCGGTGTGCATGAAAATTCCTCAAAAACCCGGATGGTGTTTTCGAGCTAAAACTTTGCCCGTTCTAAATCATCATCAATGTTAGCTCGAAACTTTTTAGCTCCTTATTCTCGAATTTTATCCACCGAAGGTCTATTCAATCTCATAAAATCCATACCATGAGATGCCATTGGGACAGACTGGGGAATAGGTGGGGGTGGAGGGGGTTGAGCGTTCGGGTTCATCCGAACAAACTTTGTGTACCAAGCATCCATCATGTGGAGAAAACCTTCGCGAGCCCCTTCTCCTCCTCCTTGACTAATTGTAGGAGGTCTACTCTCTTGCGGCACTATCCCTTCAGCAGGAGGAAGTGCGTTACTTTCTACGTCATTTATTTAAGCTCGATTGGGATCCATTACTATATAAAAACACAATTAAGAAGGTCAGGAGTCGTCACACTATCACAATGTATTTATGGCATGTATAGTTAGACTCGTATACTTGCTATGTTGTCTGAGAATTGACTAAATCATAGCTCTGATACCGCTAAATGTAACACCCCTTACCCGTACTAGACGCTGGAATAGGGTACGAGCCATTATTTACTTGAATGGAATCAAACACACAAAACTGGACCATAAAATTTTGTTCTAATTAAGGTCCTTTAAGCATACTTAACATCCTTTATACGGGCCTATGAGGACCAAAACATGCATTGAGAAAGATTTGGGGCTAAACCGGGAACTTCTGGAACTTTTACAACACTTAGAAAAATTTGCATGTTTTAGAGAGTCACACGCCCGTGTGGGAAGGCCATGTGGTCATACAAGCCCGTATGGCTTTAGGACACGCCCTTGTCCTCAGCCCATTTAACTCTCTGACTATGACATCATCAACCAAATAAGGTCATATGGCCAAGGCACACGCCCGTGTCCTTAGGCCGTGTGGCGAATTAAATTCCAAATTCTAGTGCAGACTTCACACAACTTGGGTACACACCCATGTTCTAACGCCGTGTCTCTCACACAGCCGAGACACATGGTCGTGTCTCTGCCCTTGTGTTTACTACTGGGCATTCTATTTTTCACTAATTAGGGTGCAGGAGACACACAGCCAGATCACACGCCCATGGGGCAAGCCATGTGTCACACACGGTCGAGACACACGCCCTTGTTTCTACCCGTGTGAGCAACTTTAAGGATATTTTCCAGGCCAATTTTTGCCCTTATTTGTACAAACACATATATGGCTTTAATGATACCTTAACACTCATAAGCATACTTATGCATGACAACTTCCCATCACATTATACTCGTTTAAGACTCCCTAATATGACAAATCAAATCTTACCAACACGCATTATACGAATAAGAAATATTTCTTAGACATGCATGCATACATTTTCATACCATCTTATAAACACACACACGACATTCATCAACATTCAATCATCAATAACCATAAGCCATATCATAATAGAATTGGCACATACATACATGGATGAATAGGTTTACAACCCAATAATCATTATGATGCCATATCTCATGGTCATACATAAAATGGATCAACTATCATTATAAGCCAACACATTTGGCTAGACCAATATAACATATAACAAAAAGACCAAGTCCCTATACATGCCATACTCAAAATGTTGAGACTAACTATACCCAAAAGATCCAATTGATAGTGTGAGAGAGCCTCCGGTGTCCTTTGATCCCCAAGCTAGCTTGCGATACTACAAGGAAATGGAAAAGAGAGGGAGTAAGCATAAAGCTTAGTAAGCTTGCATGAAATTAATAAGAAATAAAAATATGCATTTTTATGCACAACATACATAACTTAAATCATCTCATTCTCAATAACCATCATAGTCATACCCTATTTCATTCAATTTACATAAAGTTCAATGGAATTCAAGGTCATAATTCCTACATTCTCATCTTACCGAAGTCTTATCATTTCGTAATATCAATAACTACGAGCTTGGCGTACATACCTGTACCCTTTCAACATGACCATACCTCGTCATTTCCTTAACAAATCCTTGGACTGCCCATTGAACCATTTGGAATACTAAAGGATACTCGGGAAGTCTAATTCACTTAGTAGGATGCCAATGCCATATCCCAGATATCGTCTTACTTGGGACCACAACTCGACGCCAATGCCATGTCCTAGACATGGTCTTACATGGGATCTCATATCAATGCGATATCCCCAATATGGTCTTACATGATAACACATACCGATATCGATGTCATATCCCAGATATGGTCTTATACGATATCTCATCAACTCAATGTCACAATATTCGTACCCTAAGTATTCTTAAGGTTTAACCGGCTTTCATCACCTCAAATCTTTATCGGACAACATCAATAATATTCATAAAGACAATGATACAATTCATGCAACATTAAATGTTAAGTATATAATAAAATGCTATATCAATTTCACACAAACTTACCTCGGTATAAAAATATGGACAATCAATTCAATTTAGTCCAAGATTTTGCTCTTTCCTCGGTCTAGGCCCAGACTCCGTTTTTCTTGATCTATAATAGCAAATTTCACTTATTTAGTTACAACATTATTCAAAACAACCCATAAATCATATTTTGGAAAAATTAGCCCAAAACTTTCACATAATTACAATTTAGCCCCTAGGCTCGTAAAATGAAATGTGTCCATTTTCTTGGTTACCCAAGCCTAGGCGATTCATATTCCCTCTTATAGCAGCCCATATTTTTCATCAAATCACATTTTTAACACCTATTTTTACATGTTTTACAAACAAGTCCTTTTAGTTTGCATAAAAATCACTTTGAAAAAGATGTCCATCTAACACCAAACTTCCATACTCCTCCATTAACCATCAAAATACATGTATGACACACATGGGTAAATTTTTTAACATAAACCCTAGCTCAAAATAATGGTAGAAATAGTTATATCATGCTTCAAGGATCTCAAAAACATCAAAAACTAACACCAAAATGACTTACATGTAGGGGGTTTATTGTGCTGAAAATTTTAAGCTTCCATGGAGGATTTTCCTCTTCAATTTTCAGTGAGGACAATATAGAGAAGAAAGATGACCATTTTTTTTATTCATTTAGCTATTGTCATAAAATACCAACCCTACCAACTTGGACTTTTTGACTTTTCTTCTCCATGTACATCCATTCACACATATAATGGCCTATTTATTCATTAAGGACCTCAAATTTTAGGTTCTATAGCTATTTGACACATTTACCTAATAAAACACAACTTTAGCACTTTATGCAATTTAGTCCTTTTTCACAAATTAAGCATTCAAACGTTAAATTTTCCTAAAAAATAGAAAATAGCCTAGAAATTGTCCACACGGTTAGACACACGGGCATGTGTCTTGGCCGTGTGTGACACACGGTCTGCCCCATGGGCGTGTGGTCCGACCGTGTGTCCCCTGCACCCTAATTATGCAAAACAAAATGCCCAGTAGTAAACACATGGGCAGAGACACGGCAGTGTGTCTCAGCCGTGTGAAGGACACGGCCTTAGGACATGGGCATGTACCCAGGCCATGTGAAGTCTGCACTTGAATTTTGGAATTTAATTTTCCACACGGCCTAAGCACACGGGCGTGTAACTTGGCCGTGTGACCTTATTTGGTTGATGACATCATAAAAACAGAGTTACGCGGGTGTGTCCCAAGCTACATGGGCGTGTGTGACCACACGGCCTACCCACATGGGCATATGACTCTCCAAATCAACAAAATTTTTGAAGTTCTCAGTTTAGTCCCGTACCACCTTTGATGTATGTTTTGGGCCTCGTAGGCCCATATAAGGGATAATTTTCACATGTATGAATGAATTTGATTTAAATGAAAATTTTATGGCCCGGTTTTGTATGATTGGTTATATTTAAGTTTGGTAATGCCTCGAACCTTATCCCAGCTTTGGATACGAGTAAGGGATGTTATAGTGAATTGCAAGTTAAACGAACTCAATGTGAGACTATCCCTAATTTAGAGTTTCAGATTGGAATTGATGATTGTTTAAGGTTCTGAAATAGAATTTGCATACCAAGAAATTCAAAACTCATTCAGAAGATTTTGCACGAAGCGCACAATAGTTGCTTATCGGTTCATTCAGGAAGTACCAAAATGTACAATGATTTGAAACAGTTTTATTGGTGGCAAGGCATGAAACGAGATATCTCAGAGTTTGTTTCTAAATGTTTGATTTGTCAGCAAGTCAAAGCTGAACATCAAGTACCATCGAGTTTACTGCATCCTGTGATGATTCCCGAGTGGAAATGAGATAGAGTTACAATGGATTTTGTGTCAGGATTGCCCCTAACTCTAAAAAAGAAAGATGCTATCTAGGTTGTCGTTGATTGATTAACAAAATCTGCTCATTTCATACCAGTACGTACAGATTACTCACTTGATAGACTAGTTAAATTGTACATTTCTGAGATTGTTCGATTGCTCGGGTTACCAGTATTTATTATATCTGATAGAGATTTGAGATTTACGTCGCGATTCTGGAAGAAACTACAAGAAGCTCTGGGAACACAGTTGAATTTTAGTACTTCTTTTCATCCTTAGACTGAAGGTCAGACCGAGAGAGTTATTCATATTCTTAAAGACATGTTAAGATGTTGTATTTTAGAGTTTGAGGGCAGTTGAGAAAAATACTTACCGTAAATTGAGTTCGCGTATAACAACATTTTTAGACGAGTATAAAGATGACACCATACAAAGCTTTATATGGTCGCAAATGTCAAGCTCCATTATACTGGACTGAACTAAGTGAGAAAAAGATTCAAGGGGTTGAATTGATCAGAGAAACTGGAGAAAAAGTGAAAATGATTCGCGACAATTTAAAAGCAGCTTCAGATCGAAATAAATCATATGCGGTTTTGAAATGTAAAGAAATTGAGTTTCAAGTCAGAGACCGAGTGTTTCAAAGGTGTCACCATGGAAAAAGGTTCTTTGATTCAGCCGTAAAGGAAAGCTGAGTCCGCGATTTATTAGACCGAATGAGATTGTCGAGAGAATAGGGCCTGTAGCGTATCGACTAGCTTTACTATCCGAACTTGAAATGATTCATATTGTATTTCAGGTTTCTATGCTACATCGATATAGATCTGATCTGTCACATGTGATTTCTCTAGTAGATGTTAAGATACAGACTGATTTGACGTATAGCAAAGAACCGATCAAAATTTTAGCTCGAGAGATCAAAGAACTGAGAAATAAATGCATAGCTTTGGTAAAAGTACTTTGGCAATGACATGGTATCGAAGAGGATACGTGGGAACTCAAGGAGGCTTGAGAAAATAGTACCCTAACCTATTCACTGGTAAGATTTTCGGGGACTAAAATCCCTAAGGGGGGAGAGTTGTAGCAACCCGTTTTTGGTCAAATTGGAACAGTGGCTTCGGGACCACAAATATGAAGTCAAAATATTTATTTTATTATTATTTTAATTCGTACAGTATGATGTTATGTTGGTGTAAAAATTTCATTAAGAAATTTTATTGTTTGAATGGTCAATTTGATAAAAAGGACTAAATCCCGTAAAGTGTAAAACTTGAGTTCTATTAGTTAAAGGTATCTATTAGCTATAGAACATTAAAGTAAAGGTCCTTATGTCGTTATTAACCCATTTATAACATAATGGATGTTAGTGACATGGCATTTGGTGTAACACCCGTCACCCGTATCCTACGCCAGGATAAGGTTCGAGGCATTACCAGGGATTTACACTTGTAACACGCTAATTTGGGTCGCAAATTTTCACTCAAATTTAAAACCTTTCAATCATGAATATCTCGTCCCTTGTATAGGCCTTTGAGGTCAAATACATACCTAGAGGCAGTGCGGGACAAGTTCGGGCACGTTCAGTAAACCTTGAGCTCCTCAAAAAATTTTCCTTATCTTAAAGTGTCACACGCCTGTGTAGATGGGCCGTGTGGACTCACACGCCCGTGTGGCTTGGGGCATGCCCATGCCCTTTAGCCGTGGGCAACACTGAATTATCAACACGGCAAGGGCACACACCCGTGTTGCCTACCTGTGGACAACACTGTCTTTTTAACACGGTCATGGCGCACGCCCGTGTGGCATACCCGTGTACAAATTTGAGATAAAATTTTAAGTGAAGGGGACACACGACCATAACACACACCCATGGGAGGGAGCCGTGTGTCACGCACGGCCTAGACACACACCCGTGTGTCTAACCATGTGGACTCTAATAGACTATTTTCCAAGCCTTTAGTCACCAATTTCTACTACTTGTGCTTAGTGGTTGCTAAATTCAAAGTAAAACACAATTATACACTTGTAAATAATCTTGATAAAACTAGTTGTATGAAAACCTCATATCATTGGTTTCATACAAGATAGGTTATTTCCCATTTAGCGTTTATGGGTTCCCATGTCACTTTAATTCATCCGAAATTGGCTCATTCATGTGACTCATTGCCAATTTGGTAACAACCCATCACTTGTAAATAAAACCATACATAAATTCGTAGGTCATAGCCTACTTCAATTAAGCCAATTTTTGTGGCCATATACAAAGAGATAAACATATTTTTACATGCCTTCATTTGGAAAATCAAATGACACATATAACAAAATACTTAAAAATACTATACATGCCATTGAACAAAATAAGGAAGTCTTTATACCAAAGCTTGTCTAGTTGATAGTGTGTTGACTCTCCAATCGTCTTCCAATCCTTTCGAATCTTCAAGCTCTGTGAGTCAAAGAAAAAGAGAGGGGTAAGCATTTTCATGCTTAGTAAGCTCGAATAACCGGAAAGTAACTTACCAACTAATTAGCATATATCTATATTTAAATCATGAAATCATCAATTATGAAATGATTCCCTATCACATGCACTCAATCAATGAGTTAGTCACATAACAAAGCATCATGTAATTTATGTAGATGAGTTCATCATTCATCATCTTATTGACATACCTCATGCTAATCCCGTTGAGTTTCTAGGAAATCTCGATGGAATGCCCATTCTCCATCAATTCTTACGAATGATCATTTCACATATATGCACTCCCGCGAACCTCACATCTCAAGGCGAGATTACCAGTCCAGGCTAAATCCCTCATATCATGAACTCAAAAGGTGACGTCGGGATTACCAGTCCAGTCTAGATCCCTTTTAGCGACAAACACCCTTAATGAGCTTGGATCTGAATTACCAGTCCAGGCTAAATTCAGACCCTAATCGGATTACCCGTCCGGGCTAAATCCTCAATGCACATATATTCTTTGGGAGGATCGATCATTCAAGGAACACCCGCCTGGGCTAGATCCTTTTCATACTTGAGACCACGGATTACCCGTCCGGGCTAAATCCTTACTGTAACACATGCAGGATCTCAATTCACATGTCAATCAGGGTTTGTTCATCAAATTCTCTTTTTCATACTCAACCGAGTCATTTTTCACATGTTAGTCATCAAATATGCATTTCTATGATATTTCATGCCAATAATAAATGCAAGCATCATACATTCATAAATCATTCAATTATTCATATTAGGGATTTACTTTAAGTTATCCGAACTTACCTGGTATTCTTTTCGAAGTTGTGTTTCGTTTATTCCAAAACTTTGCATTTACCACGATCGACTTCCAGAATTTGTTCCGGGGGTCTATAACAACAAAATTATATCATTAATACCCCACATTATACATTACAAGTTTATTATCTACCCCAGTCCAAATGACCGTTTTGCCCTTAATCTTTCACATTTTTACAATTTAGTCCCTAGGCTCGTGTAATGAAACACATGCACTCTTTATCTTACCCAAGCCTAGCCGAATAATTTTCATTCTTATGGTAGCCCACATTTTCCATTATTTTCTCATTTCTACCACACATTTACATCTTTTGCAAAAATAGTCCCTATAAGGGTTTTTCATGAAAATCAACTAGGAAAAGATGTTTAATACACATTCATCTTTCATATTCCTCTGTAACCCATCAAGATACAAGCAAATCATGCATAGGTAAATTTTTAAACATGAACCCTAACATGAAATATGGGTAGAAATGGAGAGAGCAAGCTACCGGGATTTCAAAAATACAAAGAGCATGAAAAACGGGGCTTGGGAGCACTTACGATTGAGCTTGGAAAGCCTGAAAACCCTAGCTATGGAAACCCTTGAAATTTTGGCTAGACAAGGAAGAGAATGGGCTGATTTTGATTCATTTTTCCCATTTTATTTCATTAAAATACTAAATAACCAAAATGCCCTTATGCCCTTTCCTTAAAATTCCATCCATGCAAGCCCATTTTTGTCCAAAAACTTAGAATTTGGTCTAATTCATAACCTAAAGCAATTTCATACAAATTGCTTCTAAAATTCAAGTTTTGCAGTTTATTCAATTTAATCCCTAATTTCCAATTGAACACCTTACTCAAAGAATTTCTTCATGAAACTTTAATACATGCATATACACATATTCTAGGCCTCATAATAATCATAAAATAAATATTTTGATGTCAAATTTTTGGTCTCAAAACCACCATTCCGACTAGGCCCTATTTCGGGATGTTACATTTGGAGTAATTATTTAGTATTTTAAAGGTGAATTATGTAAATTGGTTAATAAAGCTTAATTAAATAAAACAAATGAATTTATTCATGCATTCGTCTTCTTGAAACCAATTCTTCATTGGAAAATAGGGCTAGGGATTCAACAACTTTATTTCCTTCAATTAGGTATGTGTTTTGTCCTGGTTTTTAATGATTTTTACGTTTTTTAGATTATTGTAACTTATTCTAGCTAGCCCAGGGACTAATTTGCAAAAATGTTAAAGATTTATCATGTTTCTATTGTTGAATGCTTGAGTAATTTGATGATTTATGATAGATTTGGAAGGTTTAATGTTAGATTAATAGCTTTTGTAAAGTGATTTTTGACAAAAATGTCAAAAAGGGATTAAATTGAGAAAATGTGAAATGTGGTGATTAAAAGTGTGAATAAATTGAAAATATGGTTTGTTAGTAACATGTATTAAATTCGTCTAACATGGGTTTGTATTAAATTGCATGAATTTGCAATTTTATGTGATAAGGACTAAATTGTGAAAGTGTGAAACATTAGGGGCAACTGTGTAAATTTTCCAAATTGTAAATTATAGGCTAAATTGAATAGACCGAATGTTGAATGTGCTAAATTTGATAATATAAAGACCAGGATAAGCTGAGATCGGGATTAGATCGGGGAAAAGGAAAAGTGGACGAATAGTTTATAATTTCCATCCGAGCAATTCTAGGTAAGTTCGTATAATTAGAATCAAAATTTTAAATACTTGTAAATTATTTGAAATGAAAGTATAATTGAGTAAATGGTATTATTGAGTTCGAATCTCTAATTGATGAGAATTATTGAATACCAAGTCTTGTTTGAACCGTAGAAAGTCGTAGGATATGAGTGACACGTCGCTAGAGTTACTGTTTTAGTCGAGATCCTGCATGTGTTACAGACTCTCCACAGCTCGTATGAGCTTACCATTATAATAGCTCGTAAGAGCTTACTTTTTCCAGCTCATCAGGGCTTACCGTTCCAGTTCAATAGAGCTTACTACCCATCAGCTCAGGAGGAGCTTACTGATCATAGATCGAAAGAGCGGAAATGATAATGGATAATTACATACTATAACACCCCTTACCCGTGTCTGACGTCGGGACAAGGTACGAGGCATTACCGACTTAAACATACACATACATGCAAAAACTGGGCCATAAAATTTCTTTTTAATTCAAAAATTTTCATACACATGCATAATGTCCCATACACGAGCCTACGATGCCCTAGACATGCATTGAAAGTAGTTAGGGACTAAACCGAGAACCTTAGAAAGTTTTGAGAAAACCTAGAAAATTTCTTTCCATGAAATAGGGTCATACGCCCGTGTGACCATAGGGACACACCCGTGTGCCTAGGACACGCCAGTGTCCTCAGGCCATGTAACTCTCTGACTATGACGTCAGTAACCAAAATTTAACCACACAGATAAGCCACACACCCGTGTGCTAGGCCTTATCATCTGCACGGCTGAGACAGATGGCCGTGTCTCTGCCTGTGTGGCTAACACTTAAGCTATTTCCCAAGCCTTTTGTTACCATTAATCCCTCACATCTTTACACACATCAAAGTTATACATCATGGCATCATTTTAATGATTTAGCAGACTTCACTAAGGTGTATTCTTAACTTTAACAAGTTTCACAAGTTTCACATACAAGTTTCACATATCAAGCCTAGATACATTAATCCATATTCATTGACCTTGTTAAGTGACCTTATTGAAACATTAAGCATTCATGTTCAATCATCACCGTATTATTTCTATACCATACAATTACTTCATGGCTATAACCATTTTGATTGGTCATGAAGCATTTATCATGCACACATGTCTTAACACCAATCATGCATGTCCTACAAGCATAAAAACATCATCGCATTGCAAGCAGTAGAACTTATCATGAATAACTAGGCTTACAAACCACAACCATTATAAGCCACATCTCATAGCTATATACAATGAATCAATATAATCCAATACATTTAGCTAATCATAACATCTATCATAAAAACTAAGTCCCTATACATGCCACCCACTTGAAGGTGATTAATACACATATGTCAATACTCCAAAGGTGATGGCTTGATAGTGTGATGCTGCCTTAGATAATCTCCAACCCTGAGCTAACCAGACAATACTAAAGAAATGAGAAGGAGAGGGTAAACTTTATAGCATAGTAAGACCGTATGAAAATAAGCAATTTATCAACTTGTTTCTCAAGGTAATACAACCTTATTTGCATTTTTCCTTATGTCCTAGTCAAGCTACTTTCTCGAGTAATAGTTACTAAATTATTTATAGCTAGAGCTAAGGAACTCAAAATTAAGATCCGCTAATTTTTCCTAAAACTAGACTCACATATCTTCTTACCATAAAATTTTCATAATTTTTTGTCTAGCCAATAAGTACATTTTATTCCTTAAATTTACCCCTTTTTCGCTGTTTAACAGTTCCAACCCCTCTTCGCTAAAAATTAATTATCTCATAACAAGAAACTTGGATAATGTTCTTGTCTATTTCTCTTGAAAATAAACTCATTAATAATTATAAGCCTATAAATTATAACCCATAACTATTTTTTTATAATTTCCAATGATTTTCTCAAATCAGAAGAGGGGATTTCAAAATCATTCTAACTCTATCTCACAACAATTTAAATATTTCATAATATGAAACTCTTTTTCTTACACTGTTTCTTCCATGTGAAACTAGACTCATTAATATTTAATTTCATATTTTATTTAGCCTCTAACTCAATTTCCACAATTTTTAATGAATTTTCAAAGTCATGCAACTGTTTCTGTCCAACACTGTTTTGGTGCAATATAATGATAACTATCATAAGTTCACTTTCGACTAATCATGAACTCGCCATTTCATGAATTCCATGTTCAAATGTACAATATAAGTTAACATGATATTGTAACAAAATTTATAATCATAATTAATACATCGTAGCTCACCGATATCTCAACATTTCAAAGTCTCAATAACCATAAGCTTAGTGTACATACCTGTACTCGTCTTAATATATCATATAACCATACTTTCATCACATCTATTGCATTACCTATTGAACCCTCAGAATACTATTGGATATGTGAAAAACTTTCTCATAAGTGTCACATATACATACATAGCCAAAGCTACCTCATAACATGTAACGCTCACAATGGAGCTACTCACAGGTTTGCTCATAAAAGCTATCGGTCAAGGTGTAGCTAGATGGGCTACTCACGCAAGCTGTCAGGTATCCGACCAACTCTAGGATTACCTAGCCACCGGTAGGACACACAAGACCATTGCCTGGAACCCAATTACATGTATCGTATCCATTATGAACTCGAACAATTCAACGAGTTCGGATGCTCGCATCCATAATGAACTTGGACCAAGTCAACGAGCTCAGGGGCCTCATATCTATCACGAACTTGGACTAACTCAACAAGTTCAGATTTCTTACTTCCTAGTGACATGTCACTTGTACCCTACACTATTCTTAAGGTTCAGACGGGATTTTTTGATACTCCATCTATGTCGAACTTACTCTAAGTGTCGATCTCACTATCCATAGTATCAATTGCCCTTTCATAGCATAATAAGGCATAACTCAAATAGCAAATAAGCTTTTAAGAATTTACATAACATATATCACATATTGTATACATCACTTGTCATGGATCATTATTTTCTTGCATTTCATGTAATATTGTTCCATGTCATATTTCCACATCATATACACCATTTCATCAACTTTTCCAATATATGTATTAAATCATACAATATATGAAATAATAGTAAAGAATTATAATTCAAACATAACATTGCACTATTATTATCATACGAACTTACCTCGAAGGTAAATTTTGGCCAATTACTCCATTTTAGTCCATAACCTCATACTTTCCGTTTTAAGCCCAAATCTCGATTTCCTTGATCTAACATGATTAAATCCACTCATTTACTCATTACATTAATTAAAACATCCTATAATCCATAATTTGGTAAAATGACCGTTTTTCCATTCAACTTTACAAAAATTACAATTTTTCCATTAGGCTTCTAAATCGATTTTTATAGAATTTTCTCCTTTATCAAGCCTAGCTGAATTCCTTTTATAACTATAGAAACTCACAATTTCAATTATTTCACACATTTACAACTTATTTTACAACTTTACAAAATAGACCTTTTTAGGTGTTTTCATGCAAACTTCTTTCACAAAAGTTGTTTATTACACAACCAAGACTCATTTTATTTCATAAAAATTCAGCAAAAAACATAAATTCTCTCATGTAAAAACCCTAGACTTTTAACAATTTTGTAAAATAGTCCCCCCATTAGCTAGTTCATGCTACAAGGGTCCCAAAAGTGTAAAAATCATCAAGAAAAGTTATCAAAATCACTTACTTGCAAGAGAACTAAGTGAATGAAAGCTTAAGCTCTTAAACCCCCTTGTTTACTGTCATTTTCAGTGGGGAAGAAGAAAGATAGAAAGATGATACATTTTTGTTTTATTTTATTCTATTTCTAGTCAAAATTAAGTCACCAACCACACCAAATTTTGACTTTTCTACTTTCTTTCTCTCTATGGCCGGCCAAGCACCCTTTTTAGGGTCTATTTACACTTTAAACACCCCAAATTTTGGTTCTCTAGATATTTAACATATTTAGATTGCAAAACAAAACTTTTGCCTTTTATGCGATTTAGTCCTTTTTTCTCAATTAAGCTAGCAATCGTTAAAATTATTTCACCAAAAATTTACTGCACTCATATAATCATGCTTTAACACATAAAATAACATTAAAAATAATTTTCTGGCCTCAGAATACCGACTAGGCTCAAAATCGGGCTATTACACATACACTTATGTGACTAACTTGTTGATGAATGCTTTTGTTTAGACATTTAGTAATTGAATTGAGTATACCTCATTTATTTTCTTGATTGTGTATAAATGGTAAGTTTAATTCTAAATTATATGGGCTTACTAAGCTATAAAGCTTACTCTGTTTCTTTTCTGTGTTTTATAGAGATTCGATAGCTCGCTTAATTCGGATAAGGTCAGAGATACGCATCACACTATCCAGTTACTGATTGGTACCTTTGAACTCATGGATATATGTAAATATGGCATGTATATGCTAGTTATAAAGATGATAGTTATGGTTACTTAAGCTAGTGATTTTGGTATATGTTGTGGTATAAGATAAAGCCATGTGATTTGGCTTAACTTGGTATAATGCTTTGGTTGTGTATAAGTATTCAATATGTTATGTTTTGGCAAGTAGTAAATGGAATGGAATTATGCAAATGTTGTCTTAATATGTGATAGGCATATGAATGGAACATGTTTGATTATAATTTAAGTATTTGAATATTGAATTTAGAAATTATTGTAGTTGAATTGGTATAATATGTGTATGAAATGTTATGGATTAGCTGACTATTGAGTTATAAAATGTTGCAAATTATGCTTGTACAGGTAGTTAAAAATAGGGTGGCAAATTGGCTTAGGAAATAGCCTATTTTTGTCCACATGGGTAGAGACACGAGCATGTGTCTCAGCCGTGTGTGACACACGGTTGTGTTACACGGCCGTGTGTCCCCTGGTGTGATTTTAGAAATAAAGTTAGTATGCTCCACATGGGCTCACACACAAGCATGTGACTTAGCCGTGTGGCATGTCAGTATACCCTACAAGTTTGGCACGGCTTAGCACACAGCCTGGCACACTGGCGTGTGTGGCCATTTTTAGGGCACACGGGCTTGTGTGTTGGCTGTGTGACTCAAGTCAGTGAGTTACACAGGGTCAGACATAGGCTGGGACAGGGCCATGTGCTCCCACTTCGAATGTCCACACGGCCTGTGATATGGGCATGCCTGGTAGCCATGTGAGACACATGGCCTGGTCACACGGGCGTGTGTCCCCTATTTTGAGAAAAATTTTCCAAGTTTTTGAAGGTTTAATAAGTTATCAGTTTAGTCTCGAACCACTCCTAAAGCATGTTTTGGACCTTGTAGGCTTGTATAAAGGACGAATTGATTGAGATTGGATGATGAATGCTTGAATTGAGAGAATGTACGCTAAATGGATGTTTAATTGTTTTATAAGTCCAGTCATGCTCTGTAACCCTATTTTGGCGTTGAATACGGGTGAGGGGTGTTACATAAAATAAATATCAAAAAACATCATTTTATATAATCTTCTTCCCCAAAATTTACATGGAAACCCTAGGAGAGAGAAAGGAATTTAATCAAGCTTAATTATTAGTTATGAATTCTTGTCCTGTTTTTAGTAACTTTTTTTTGTGATTGAAATAGTTTAATCTATCTATTTTGGGGATTAATTTGTAAATTTATCGAAGTATCAAAGTTTTTCCATGGATGAAAATGCTAAAATTTTGAAATTTACGGTAGAAAATGAAATGTTGTTGATAGATAAACAACTTTTACAAAGAGAATTTTGATGAAATTATGATTTAGGGACTAAACTATAAAGATGTAAAAGTTATGGAAATTTTTTGAAATTTGTGAAATGTATGTGCTGTAAATGTTATATGAAAATTTTGGTTAGGCTTGGAATAATGATTAAATTGCATGAATTTCATTTTTCGAGCCTAGGGACAAAATGGTTATTTTGCCTAGGATATGAATTGAATGTAAATGAGTATGAAATGTATTAAATTGATGTTAAATTCATTCATATAGATCTGGAAAACTCAAATTCTAAGCTAGATCGAGTAAAAGAAAAGGTGCCGGATTAGTAGACTTTTAAATACGAACAACTGTCGAGGTAAGTTCGTGTAACTAATTTGTGTTAATTTTTATACTTGAATCGAATGTGGTATGTGTTTGCATGAATTATATAAATGTTATAAATGTATGAAATAATCACATGCCTATTAATGTTCAGGAAATGATAAGTTTCGTTTGAATAATGAAATTCGATGGATACATGATTTCCTCTATTGAATGTGGTCCAGCATATGTTGTAACACCCCTAACCCTATCCGTCATCAGAATAGGGTTATAGAGTATTACCAGAGTTTATAGAACAATTACAAATATTTCATGTTAATTACTATTCATTTTCGAAACCAATCATATTTTCCCTTGAATGGACCCTCGAGGCCCAATATAAACATTGGAATCGAGTCGGGACTAAATCGAGAACTCAAAGAATTTTTCACGAAATTTTAATTTTTTTCCTAGATGCAGGGCACACACGTTCATGTGGTTAAGGGACATGCCCATATGACCATAGGACATGCCCGTGTTGTAGGCCATGTCCGATCCTGTGTAACTCTCTGACTTGTGTCACACGGCCTGCTACACGCCCACGTGAGTAGGTCGTGTGATCAATTTAATTTTTACAAATTAGGTGCAGGGTTCACACGGCCAAGTCACACGTCCGTGTATCATACACGGCTGAGAAACACACCCTTGTCTCTGCACGTGTGCCAAATTCTGAGCATTTTGTTTCTCAAATTTAATATGCAAGGGACACATAGCCAAACCACATGCCCATGTGCTAGGCCATGTGTCACACACTGCCAAGACACACGCCCACGTGTCTACCTGTATAGACAAAATAAAGTCATTCATAGCTTTATTTCTCACCCAAATTTACCAACAACCTACATCATCACTTACATACTTATATCAATCAATTCAAGACACAATAATCAGCCAAAAACAAGTCTTTTGCATGAGTTATTAATTCATTTGCTTATGTGATTAAACTTACCAATGACACAATTATAACTATAGCTTTATGCTATCAAATATGCCAATTCAAAACCATTCATCCATCAAACATGACTAGGCCATATATAATTACATCAAAATATATACAAACAAAATATTTCATCATTTTGCCTAACTAGCTTATACATGCTATTATACCATAAAAAGTTTGCTATTTATACCAAAACGGGCTGAAGGATAGTGTGATGATACTCCGACAGATTTCCAACCCTTTTGAGCTTTCGAGCACTATAAAACAAAGAAAAAATAAAACCTAGTAAGCATTTAATGCTTAGTAAGTTCATAAAACAAGAATTGAACTTACCATTTACATTAATTATAATAAGCATAAATAACATGATTTCCAACATATTAACAAGTTTGCCTAATCACATACACTCAAACAAGTATGTTAGTCACATAATTCACATTTACACCAAATAAGTATAGATGAGCTCATCATGTTACAAGGTTTTAAGTATTTCAAGTGCATTCGATAAATAATTCATTTAATCTCATAATTTCTTATTTCAAGAATTTTTCCGTTGAATCATTGAAATTTCGATGGATACTTAGGTAGTACACACAAGGTGTACAAAACCATAAATTGTCAACTCATATCAAGGGTACCCATTAGGGCACTTAATTAGGGTAGGAGACTTATCCAGGCTAATCAAGAAACTCATAAGAGTTTTACTCAGGGAGCTCATAGAGCTTAACAGATAACTCCGAAGAGTTAATAACAAGGAGCATCGAATAAGGTAACAGGGAGTTCAAATGAGCCATGTTAGGAAGCCCATAAGAGCTTATATCAGGACGTTCATATAGAGTTGCGTTTGTGTAACACCCCTCACCTGTATCCGTCGCCTGAATAGGGTTACAGAGCATTACCGGACTTATTATACAATCAAACATACACTTCTCATACAATTATCAAATTCAAATATAAAACATCACAATGATATTGTCCCTAACAATAGCCTATGAAGCCCAAAACATGCTTTAGGAGTGGTTCAGGACTAAACTGAAATCTTAGGAAAATTTTGGAAAACTTAGAAAACTTTACAAATACAGAGGACACACGTTCGTGCCACAGGCTGTGTGGACATTCAAAATGGGATCACATGGCCGTGTTCCAGCCTGTGCCTGACCTCATGTATCTCTCTGACTTGGGTCACACGGCCAACCACACGCCCGTATGACCAGCCCATGTGCCCTATGAAATGGCCTCACACGCCCGTGTGCCAGGCCGTGTGCTAGGCCGTGCCAAACCTATAGAGTCTACTGACTGATGCCACACGGCCAAGACACATGCCCGTGTGCTGGGCCATGTGGAGCATACTGACTTGATTTCTAATTAAACACCAGGGGACAGACAGCCATGTCACCAGACCGTGTGACACACACGGCTGAGACACATGCCCGTGTCTTTGCCCGTGTGGAAAAAAATAGGCTATTTACCAAGCCATCTTTCTCACTCAAATTGCAACCACCTAAAAACATCAATTGGCATAGAGCATAGCATCAATAGACATTCAAACCAATCTCAACCAAGCATAATTTATGCCATTTCAATACCATCAACTACAAGGCACACAATTGCCACAATATGTTATTCAATTTCATACCAAAATCACATTCTCAAGTCTCTTAACTAGTTAACTTCATATATGCACTTTCTTACTTCTAATCACATACATACAAATTCTTCAAATTTCAGCCATATGGTACTCCAAATACCAATTCACAACAAGCATATAAATGGCAATATTACACAATATAACAAAAGACTATTTGCACATACATATACATCACCAAATATACCAAAATAAGCCAACTTTCATGTCTATACACAAAACCAAACACTTAACATTTACAAGCCAACTCAAATGGCTAAATTCATTACCAAACTATGTACCAAATGACCATAACTCCTATATATGCCATATAACCAAATACATAAGCTCAAAAGTGCCAAAGAGGAAGCTCGATAGTGTGATGCAATCTTCGACGACTTCCAATTCGAGCTAGCTTCGATATTCACTATAAAACACGGAAAAGTAATCAAAGTAAGCTATAAAGCTTAGTAAGTTCGTATAGTATAAACTCAATTTGCCATAAATACACAATTCAAACAATTGAATATAACAATATACAACTCATATTAATCCACAAACCTATCACATGATCATTTATAAGGCTATATGTGAAATTGACAAGTTTCTTCGATTCAAAGCTTATACAGTTCATGTACATACCTGTACAATCTCGTACTAATCTCATACTCATCCATATCTTTGATATACTCATTGAACCATTTGGAATACTATTAGATACTCAGTAATCTTGCACCCTAAGTGCCAATACATAGTAGAAGCTATCTCAATCTCATATCACATATAATGCTCACTCTCGAGCTATCAACGGGTCTGCTCACACAAGTTGACAGTCATGACGTAGCTACACAGTGCTGCTCACACAAGCTGATGAGAATCTGCAACACATGCTGGATAACTCAGCCACCGGTAGGACGTACGGAGCAACACCCAAACACATAAGCCCTAATGACATCTCATTTGTATCCTAATCTATTCCTAATGTTCAACCGGGATTTCACATTTGCCAAATCGTCGTTGAACATATTCATAAGTCGTATTCATAAATAATTCAATAATAAAGCATTTAAAACACAATTTTATTAATGCTTAATAGCATACAAACTTACCTCAAATGCAAAAACGATGAAATGAGTCTATTAGTCCAACACTTTGTTTTTCCCCCGATCTAAATCTGAACTTCGCTTTTCTTGATCTATATGTAATCAAATTTAGCTTATTTAATTATCATTCTATTCAATTTAGCCACAAATGTATCTTAAGGCAACTTTACACTTTTTCCCTAATATTTTAACATTTTTACAATTTAGTCCTTAGCTCATAAAAACACAAATTCATGCAATCAAGTCCCTACCCATACTAGCCGAATTTCCCTTATTATCATAGCAACCCATATTTTTCATTTATTTCACATTTCTACCACAAATTTTCCACATTCCTCAATTTAATCCCTAATTGACAATTTTACTAAAAATCACTTTTAAAATGTTGTTTATTTAAAAACAAGCATACATTTGCTATCATCAAACATCAAAATACACATATATTCATCAATGGAAAAACCATAAACCTTTAAAAATTTTGCAAATTAGTCCCTGGGCTAGCTAGATTAAGCTACAACGATCTCAAAAACATAGAAATCATTAAAAACGAGACAAAATACATACCAATTAGTCAATGAAGAGATTGCCAAAACTTCAAGCTAAAAAACTGGCTAGGTTTTCTTCTATATTCGGTGGAGATAGGAAAATAAAGATGAAACTTTGTTTTTTGTTTTATTTAATTAACCTTTATTTCGTAATTTCCTAATTGAACCTTTAAAATACTTATTAATTACACCAAATACCGAGCCACTATCATACACTATCTAAAAAATTGGCTAATTACCACATAAGAACCTCCACTTTAATGTTCCATATCTATTAGACACCTTTAGCTATTAAAACACCACTTTTGCACTTTACGCAATTTAGTCCTTTTTATCAAATTAATGATTTAAACGATAAAACTTCTTAACGAAATTTTCACACAATCATACTATCATGCTGTAGACATTAAAATAATAATAAAATAAATATTTTGACTTCAGTTATGGTCCCGAAACTACTGTTCTGGTTTAACTAAAAATGGGCTATTACAACTCTCCCCCCTTCGGAATTTTCGTCCCTAAAAATCTGACTAGAAATAGGTTAGGGTACTATTTTCTCATAGCTTCCTCAGATTCCCACGTGGCTTCTTCAACACTATGATGTTGCTAAAGAACCTTAACTAAAGCTATGCTTTTATTTCTCAATTCTTTAATCTCTTGAGCTAGAATTCTAATCGGTTCTTCGTTACGTCATATCAGGCTGAGTTTTAATCTCTGTCGGAGAAATAATATGCGATGGATTCGATCGATACCGTTGTGACATCAACACATGATCTTTTCTAACTCTAACGATAAAGCTCCACTGGTGCTATTCTTTCGATAATCTCATACGGCCCGATAAATCTCGGACTCAATTTTCCTTTGAGACCAAATCGAAGAATCTTCTTTCCATGGAGATACTTTCAAAAATGCTCTACTGCCGACTTGAAATTTAATGTCTATACGTTTCAAATCTGCTTATGATTTCTGTTGATTTGAAGCTGCTTTTAAATTGTCACTAATTACTTTCACTCTCTCTTCGATCTCTCTAACCAAATCAACCCCGTGAATCCTTTTCTCACTAATTTTAGTCCTGTATAGAGGAGTTTGGCATTTATGACCATATAATGCTTCATAAGGTGCCATCTTTATGCTCTCTTGAAAACTATTGTTATACGCTAATTCAACCAACAGTAAATATCTCTCCCAATTGCCTTCAAACTCTAAAACACAACAATGAAGCATATCTTCAAGAATCTGAATTACTCTCTCAGACTGACTATCAATTTACAAATGAAAAGCAGTGCTAAAGTGCATTCGTGTACCCAAAGCTTCTTACAATTTCTTCCAAAATCGCGACGTAAACCTCGAATCTCTATCCAAAATAATAGAAACTGACACCCCGTGTAATCTAACAATCTCAGAGATATTCAATTTAGCTAATCTATCAAGCAAAAAGCCTGTATGTACCAGAATGAAATGTGTCGATTTCGTCAAACGATCAACAATAACCCAGATAGCATCTTTCTTTTTAGGAGATAGGGGCAATCAGTAACACTCCTAACCCGTATCCGTTGCCAGAATAAGGTTATGAGGTATTACTTGACTGAACAAAACTTCTATAAGGTCAAAGATACTCACTATCAAAACATAACCAAATATCTAATAACAAATTAACTACTGTCAAGTTATAACTAAAACATTTCACCACATTAGTTCAATTATAAGGCTTCTCTAAACAAAATGAGCAAGCCATCTTCGCATGGCTATAATGTATACAAAGTCAAAATGTCATTCTACCTATAGTCTATCCTATACATGCCTTAAACCATGATGATATACAATCTTCTCAACTCACATAATGACTCGATAGTGTGATGATATCTCCGGCCCTTCCAACTCGAGCTAAAGTATAAACCTATAAGAAATGGAAAAGAGAACACAGAGTAAGCTTCAATGCTTAGTAAGTTTTAAGCAATGCAAACAATTAATTTACTTATAGATCGATTATTTCAAATTTTCAAGAAATCATTCCTAGATAATTGCCATTTTGGCCAAGTATCCATGAACATAATGCATATTTAGCAAATTCAGCTCACTTGAATCTGAACTCAATTAAAACCAAATATTGAAATCACAAATAAGATCATAAGAACTCGAAAAGCATCTCATTAACAAGTTTTAACCATGTTTGCAACAAAATCACAAATTTACTACAAGCTGTCTTCCTGCGCAACATTCACTAAATTATTTATAACTGGAGATAAGAAACTCAAAATCAATTGCTGTTAATTTTCCTGAAATTAGACTCATATATCTTTCATCCATAAAATTTTCAGAATTTTTGGTTTGACCAATCAATACCATATTTTTATTGAAGTTTCGCCTGTTTCACTGTTTGACTATTCTGACCACTCTTCACTACGAATCAATTTTCTCACTATACAGGATTCGAAATATGTTATCGTTTATTTTATTTGAAACTAGACTCATTAAGGAGTCTAAAGATATAAATTTTATCTTATAACCACTTTTTGACCATTTATGATGATTTTCTGAAGACATAACAGGGTACCTCGAAATCATTTTGACTCTATTCCATGACACTTCAAATATCTCATTATTGGCAATTCTTTTGCTCACACGGTTTCTTTTATAAGAAACTAGACTCATTAAGATTTCATGACATAATTTATTTAGCTTCTAAATAAACTCCCACAATTTATGGTGATTTTCTGAATTCACGTTACTGCTGTTGTCCCAAGCAGATTTATTACCCATTCTTGCATTCATATTATTTAACATGTATATCACCAAATCAATCTCATATAACCTTTCACCATAACCGAATACACACATACACATATGAGATTTTCACATATACTTCTCATTTCTCAATCATGATTCAATTCTGATCAATCTAACATATAAAAGTATATAATACATACCTGATCAACTTAATGTATTTGACATATTCAATGGTAGTTTACTACGAACATTCGAAATCATAATCTTACTCCAATCATCAGCATTAAGTCTGCTAGGTTTAAAACCCAAATCCAATCACCACCACAAAGCATGCGGGACTTTAAGCCCGAATATAATACCAGCACAAAGCCTACGGGACTTTAGCCCGCATATAACACCAGCACGAATGCCTTCGGGACTTAGCCCGGATATAACACCAGCACGAATGCCTTCGGGACTTAGCCCGGATATAACACCAGCACGAATGCCTTCGAGACTTAGCCCGGATATAATTCTCCATTATCATGCACATATATATATATCATAACACATTAGCATTTTATTTGCATTACTTGAACACAAGCACAACGTGCTTATCAACCATTCCACTTTCGGCTCAATAGACACATACAAAGAACACGATTTCGTTTCGCTATCCAACATGATTTCTATAACCATTCGGCTACAAGTCGTATACACAAATTATTTATCCCACTACGTAATTCAAGTAGAACCAATAGGTCACAATTTATTTATTATGCTTATATACCATGATTTTATCAAATCATAAGCTAAGTTTCATTACTCAAAGACTTACCTCGAGTATATTTGAACAGTTACGGATAGGCTACTCGATTGCTTTCTCCTTTCCCTTATCTGATTTCGATCCTCTTAGCTCTTGATCTTAATTTAAACAAATAAATTTATTTAATTATTTATCAATTGAGCAATTCAATTTAATGCATGTATATTGTACAATTAAAGTACAATTGACCTTATTAACTACTATTTTAACATCATGCATATGCTCCACTCATTACAACCGAACATATTACTAGCTAATCACCTTGAAATTTCGAGTTTCATAAACATCACTTAATTTCATATAATAATACATATCATCCAAGGTCGACACACAAGTCAAATGCATCACTCAAAATGCTAATGTCCAATTAAGTCTACTATTATAGCATTATCAAATTTGTATACTTGGTAAGTCACAATCGAATACATTCAGCAATATGTATCGGTTCAAATATTTCTTTTAACATTAAACTTGGCTTATAACCTTCCCCATTTTAAAAAAATTCTCCACTGACTAGACATGTTTACAAGCCTAAGCCGAATATCATTTAGACATTTGAGAAATCATTTCTCAACTCAACTTAATTGTATATACCTCTCTCAAAACATTTTCACCAATTTTATTATATAATTTAAAACCTTTGTTCAAAATAATATTCACTATAATATTAGGGCCGAAATCTTCAATTAGCTAACATAGCCTCTTAAATTCAATATAATCACAAACACACACACACACACACACACACACACATATATATATATAAAACCTAAATCCCTCTCTTAACACATAATTCACTAACTTGGAATTCATTTCCTAATTAATTTTTAATTTTTTTTTACTCCAAAGCCGAATGCCATGTAACGCCCCACGCCCGAGACCATCTCCGGAGTCGAGCTTGAGGGGTTACCGAACATAATTTATCAAATTAAGAACTTCAAATCATTTGTTTCTACATTCCCAGCTTTCTAGCTACCCGCGTCACAGTTACAAGAAAAATCATATCTCGAGTTACGAAACTCGAAATCAATATCCATAAATTTTCCCTAAATCTAGACTCATATATCTATTTACTAATTTTTTTATATAATTTTTGGTTGGGCTAATTAGTAAAGTTTATTAATTAAAGTCTCCCCTGTTTCAGGGTTCGACTACTCTGACATCTGTGTACTACGAATCAGATATCTCTCTATACAGAATTTCAATAACTAAAAGGTTTGTTTCTCTTAAAACTAGACTCAATAAGGAATCTATACATATAAAGAATGACTTCTAATTATTTTTTTACAATTTATTATGAATTTTTAAAGTCAGAATAGAGGATCCAGAAATCACTCTGGCCCTGTTTCACAAGGTTTCAAATATCTCATAAAGTATAATTTATATGCCTGTTTTTTTTATCCATATGAAAATAGATTCATTAAGCTTCAATTTCATAACTTGATCATCATTTAATTCCATTTATACTATTTTTAGTGATTTTTGAAATTCATGTCATTGCTACAGCAATATTCTGTTTTAAGGCAAGTTTCATCTTTCCATGAATTTTTATGAACTGTATAACCTATTAAACTTCCATAATATCAAACATGATCTAAATTAGCCATCACCATGACTTATCAATATCAAACATTTTCTCAACCAAACATGGCCATATCATAAAATTATTTACACAAAATAGGTATATTGCTATACATGCCATACTTAAGTTTTACAAGCCATTTACCCAGATGAAAGTCCTTTGGATAGTGTGATCGAACCTTCGACCCGTCCCGATTCCCGAGCTGGCTTGTTCAAAACTACAGTAAATAAAGAGGAGGGAGTAAGCATAAATGCTTAGTAAGTTCATATGTAAATAACAAGTAACATAACAATACAAATATACCAAACAACTTTAGCATGGTATCACCAAAACATATATCACATTTCTAAACATCATTCATCATCTTACCACCTTATCGTTGTTGTATCTATTTTCAACCCGAGGGTTAAGAACATACCTGTCCAAAGTGTCCATTTCACAAGACTTACCAAAACGTCACTTGCATCTTAAGTGTTCTTCCATTTCACTAGATATTTCACCCGTTGAACACATCGGAATACAACTCGGATACACGGATAATTTGCACATAAGTGCATCATATGTAATCAAGAAATCATGTAACCCGCCCCTAAGTGAACTCAGACTCAACTCAACGAGCTCGAGCGTTCGCATCCGTAAGTGAACTCAGACTCAACTCAACGAGTTCGGATGCCTAGTTACATTTCACGAACTCGGACTCAACTCAACGAGTTCGGACATTCGCATCCATAAGTGAACTTGGACTCAACTCAACGAGTTCGGATGCTCAACCATCCTAGTGACATGTCACTCGTATCCTAATCTATTCCTAAGGTTCAAACAGGATTTTCCTCGAACACATATCCTTGCCATCTTTCGTAAAATACCAAAACCAAGACTCGGTAGTACTTTATATTTAACAATTAATACACATAATTTGCATTTTATTCGAAAATAACCACAAAGCATATATTTCATAATAAAAATCAGCATATCATATAATTAACATCAATAACTTAAAAATAACAATTATGCTACATTAGTTACACATGAACTTACCTTGGTACCAAAATATAAAGATTTTGCAATTTAGTCCACAATCTTTTCTTTTCCTCGATCGCGACTTGAATCTTGTTTCTCTTGATCTATAATGCCAAATTAATCTTATTTAATACATACATTCATCAAAACAGCATTTAATACGAACTTTGGAAAAATTACACTTTTGCCCCTAAACTTTTGCATAATTACACTTTTGCCCCTAGGCTCAGGAATTAAACTTTATTCCTTATTCTTATGTTTTATAACATGCTGATCATTTTTCCCTTCTATGGAAACATCAAATTCTTACTCTAACATATACTTGTGACTATTAGGTATTTTTGCCGATTAAGCCCCTTTACTCGTTTTCACTCAAAACCGAGTAGCACAAGTCGTCTAACATAATTTAAAACCCCATATTCTATCATAAAACATCAAAATACACAAATTTCACCTATGGGTATTTTTCCAAATATAAACTCTAGGTTGAATTATTGCTAACATAAGCTTAATAGAGCTACCGGGATTCCAAAAACGTAAAGAACATTAAAAACGGGGCTTGGAATCACTTACTATGGAGCTTGGAAGCTTGAAACAAACCCTAACTATGGAGAACCCTTGAAATTTCGGCCTAATGAAGAAGATGGACAAAAAATTGGCTTTTAATTTTGTTTTTCATTCATTTTAATAACTAAATGACCAAAATGCCCTTACTACTAAACTTTCCAAAAATTCCATCCATGTCCAATTTTTTTCCATAGACTTAGAAATTGGTCAAATTGTTATTTAAGACCTCCTAATTAATATTTCAATGCAATTTCATACTAAAAACTTCTAGAATGCAAATTTTGCAACTTATTCGATTTAGTCCCTACTTTCAATTTAAGCACTTTAGGCATAGAATTTCATCACAAAATTTTCACACAATCATACAATCATATCATATTAATAAAAATAATTATAAAATAATTATTTCTATCTCGGATTTGTGGTCACGAAACCACTATTCCGATTAAGCCCTAATTCAGGATATTACATGCCACTCAAGCCTTAAGATCATGATCTTTTCATTATTAAGCAAGTGTTATAACACAACTAACATCCATTTTCAATTTGAACATCAACATAAAAATATTAAACATGAAAATTCATAGCCGAAAGTTATTTAACTTAAGCTACCCTTATATTTTTACTTATCACTTCATACCATATTATCAAAATGACTAATTATACTTATATAATTACTATCAAAGCCGAAACCTATACATAACATTATTCAAGATTTATACCCTTAAATTCATTTACAAAGCCGAACCTCTTGATATGAAAATCTCTAATTATTTCATACAACCACCCAACGGTATTTGTTCTCATTTAACACTAAGAAAAAAAAACAAAAGGTTTATTCATGTAACTCAACAAGTCCAAATTCATCCCTTTCATATATAAATGCTAACAATCAAGTATTAACTAGCTCAAATTCCATTAAACCATAAGAACAACAATCCATTCACTTCAATTTCTCCCATGGCCAAATGCTCAAAACACTACACAACTAAAAATTTTGTCATGGGCTAAGTAAGGAACTTAATACCTAACTTAAAATATGATAAAAATCCAAGAGATAACATGAATTACTTACCTTATTTAAGGCTTAAAATCACTGAATGGTTTTCCCCCTTTTCTTCTTTAAAATCGGCTAAGAAGGAACAAGGATGAACACCTTGTTTTCTTCACCCTTTTTCCCATTTTTATTTCTTATTATTCTATAATATAAAGCCATTTAATTAAAATAATGCTAATATAAAATTCATATATTATATGTTAACTAATAACATGGCCGGCCACTATCTAAAATGGTTAATTTGACATGCAAAAACATTCCTTTCAATACATGCATTAATAGACCATTATAAAATTAGCCTATCACATTTCAAAAGTGTCTCACATAAGTCCTATTAAATAAATTCACATACAAATGACCAAATCAAATCATGAAACTTTTACACATGCATTTACTCACATCAAAAACATAGAAATGACATTTAATTATTTTTATAACTCGGTTTTGTGGTTCAGAAACCACTTCCCGACTAGGGTCAAATTAGGGCTATTACAACTCTCCCCCCTTAGGGATTTTGGTCCCCGAAAATCTTATCAACAAAAAAACAGTTTCCATTCTAAAAACATTTTCAAAAATTTCAGAATCACAAATTTCCATTCATCACATGTATCTCTTTTTACCAACAATCTCTAAACTTTAATTCACACTGACAGATCACATTGGCAGACTATATTATAAATATCTCAACAACTTTGTCGATCGGAATTTTGTACATACTAAACTGAAGACATAGATTCTTCCTTGTTAAAAGATCGATCATGACCCAATGATATTTCTTCTTCAGGAGACAAATAAATTTTTTTATTCGGTTTGGATATCAATTCTGTCTCATAACCACTTCAATAACATCACTTATTGCTTTTATTCCATGGTTCAAGAAACATTCAAATTTTTCCCTCGAATACTCGAAACTGTCAAATATGCAACACTGACACAACTACAATCATCTCTAATCATCAGCCGAATAGTTCTTTTTATAATAACTTTAACATTTGTCTCTGAATCTTTAACAAATTCAATCATCCATATAATCCGAGTTAAACCACACAACTGAATCAGTCTTGTTTAACAAATAATAACTTTTCAAGACCACTTTTCTTTGTGCATGTCGTAACTCTTCAAATATACATTCTATTAGATCTCCTCTATAACAGAAATAACACATTCTTCAACATTTTTATAAGATGGAATGCAAATCAATAGAAACAGAAGAATAACATCATATGAATTTATCCCCGAATTCGTTCCGATCATACTACAATGAATTCTCAAACAGAGGAATAAGATGATACCGATTATAAACCAATCAAAATAGCAATACTTTTATTAAACATCGGAGTCAGATAACATTCTCACTTTATAGCATTTTCATCAGAAAAATGAACAATCACACATGTGTCCCTGAGAATAAGAAATATACAGAATATTCAAAAGAAATCATCGAAATTCACTTGACTGTAATTATCCAATTCAGATACTCTTACTATTCATTCATCATTTCAAATTCCATTCTATTTCATTCACTAATGAAAACCACTCAGGAAGAATTCCCAACAGATACATACTTATACATCATATATGATTGAATTAAATTACCAGACCAACTTTCTTTTACTAATGACAATATTCAATCTGAAGAACCTTTGGGACATTGTACAAGTCCTTCCAGCCTTAATTCATTGCCAAATCATTCTGAACTTTGCTTACTTAATCATTATCTCACTATTTAACTCTTTAATCTTTCTTTGCAAACTTGTTCTATTTCATTCCATTGAAACCTTATAATCATATCACTGGTAAGGGGGTGAGGTCGTTAAGCCTCGAAAGGGAGTTTCATATTCGAATACACAGATAAATTCATCACTCATCATCATAGTATTACACACTTTGATTCAAACACTTCATTCAAACATTTCAATTTTTTTTTCATCTTGTTACAAACACATTTTCACATATCTCAGTTTCACATGCAACTTTATTTCATGTGAGTATTAACAAAACATAAGTGAAATTATCACGATTCAAACTTTCATTTCTATTACTCAAATTACCAAGTAATTTCTTATCAAATTTCCACATTTAGTCTTGATCATTTGTCAATATTTATCCCATTGAAAAACGTCTTACGGTTTTGAGTACGTCGCTTACTTGATGCCATAGTCCAACTATGGTCTTATACTAACTTTGCTCTGCCCATGTTGATGCCTATTTCCGATAGGTCTTACACTAGCTTATCTGTCTCATGTATTGCCATGGTCCAACCATGGTCTTTTCCGTCAATTCATTATTGAACGATCGTACTCATTCCCTGCGTTCTACCCAATTTGATCTTTCATTACCATTTACTTTATACAATCTCATACATATCTTTACACTGATGCACACATATCATATAAAATTCTTTTCATACCTTTTCAATTCCATCATATCACATATATATTACAATCAGTTCAATATCAATTTCAGATCAATTAATAATAACTCGGTTGGAACACATCATTACCTGAGCAAAACAATTTATAAGAGCCGGGAGACCTCACACTATCACACTTTACTTACAGCATGTATAGTTAGACTCTTACACTTGCTATGTTAGTCCAAGAACCGACTAAACCTGGCTCTGATACCACTAAATGTAACACTCCTAACCCGTATCCGTTGCCAGAATAAGGTTATGAGGTATTACTTGACTGAACAAAACTTCTATAAGGTCAAAGATACTCACTATCAAAACCTAATTGGATATCTAATAACAAATTAACTACTGTCAAGTTATAACTAAAACATTTCACCACATTAGTTCAATTATAAGGCTTCTCTAAACAAAATGAGCAAGCCATCTTCGCATGGCTATAATGTATACAAAGTCGAAATATCATTCTACCTATAGTCTATCCTATACATGCCTTAAACCATGATGATATACAATCATCTCAACTCACATAATGACTCGATAGTGTGATGATATCTCCGGCCCTTCCAACTCGAGCTAAAGTATAAACCTATAAGAAATGGAAAAGAGAACACGGATTAAGCTTCAATGCTTAGTAAGTTTTAAGCAATGCAAACGATTAATTTACTTATAATCGATTATTTCAAATTTTTAAGAAATAATTCCTAGATAATTACCATTTTGGCCAAGTATCCATGAACATAATGCATATTTAGCAAATTCAGCTCACTTGAATCTGAACTCAATTAAAACCAAATATTGAAATCACAAATAAGATCATAAGAACTCGAAAAGCATCTCATTAACAAGTTTTAACCATGTTTGCAACAAAATCACAAATTTACTACAAGTTGTCTTCCTGAGCAACATTCACTAAATTATTTATAACTGGAGATACAAAACTCCAAATAAATTACCGTTAATTTTCCCTGAAATTAGACTCATATATCTTTCATCCATCAAATTTTCAGAATTTTTGGTTTGACCAATCAATACCATATTTTTATTGAAGTTTCGCCTGTTTCACTGTTTGACTATTCTGACCACTCTTCACTACGAATCAATTTTCTCACTATACAGGATTCGAAATATGTTATCGTTTATTTTATTTGAAACTATACTCATTAAGGAGTCTAAGGATATAAATTTTATCTTATAACCATTTTTTTACCAGTTATGATGATTTTCTGAAAACATAACAGGGTACCTCGAAGTCATTTTGACTCTATTCCATGACACTTCAAATATCTCATTATTGGCAATTCTTTTGCTCACACGGTTTCTTTTATAAGAAACTAGACTCATTAAGATTTCATGACATAATTTATTCAGCTTCTAAATAAACTCCCACAATTTATGGTGATTTTCCGAATTCACATTACTGCTGCTGTCCCAAGCAGATTTATTACCCATTCCTGCATTCATATTATTTAACATGTATATCACCAAATCAATCTCATATAACCTTTCACCATAACCGAATACACACATACACATATGAGATTTTCACATATACTTCTCATTTCTCAATCATGATTCAATTCCGATCAATCTAACATATAAAAGTATATAATACATACCTGATCAACTTAATGTATTTGACATATTCAATGGTAGTTTACTACGAACATTCGAAATCATAATCTTACTCCAATCATCAGCATTAAGTCTGCTAGGTTTAAAACCCAAATCCAATCACCACCACAAAGCATGCGGGACTTTAAGCCCGAATATAATGCCAGCACAAAGCCTACGGGACTTTAGCCCGCATATAACACCAGCACGAATGCCTTCGGGGCTTAGCCCGGATATAACACCAGCACGAATGCCTTCGGGACTTAGCCGGATATAACACCAGCACGAATGCCTTCGGGACTTAGCCCAGATATAACACCAGCACGAATGCCTTTGAGACTTAGCCCGGATATAATTCTCCATTATCATGCACATATATATATCATAACACATTAGCATTTTATTTCCATTACTTGAACACAAGCACAACATGCTTATCAACCATTCCACTTTAGGCTCAATAGCCACATACAAAGAACACGATTTCGTTTCGCTATCCAACATGATTTCTATTACCATTCGGCTACAAGTCATATACACAAATTATTTATCCCACTACGTAATTCAAGTAGAACCAATAGGTCACAATTTATTTATTATGCTTATATACCATGATTTTATCAAATCATAAGCTAAGTTTCATTACTCAAAGACTTACCTCGAGTATATTTGAACAGTTACGGATAGGCTACTCGATTGCTTTCTCCTTTCTCTTATCTGATTTCGATCCTCTTAGCTCTTGAGCTTAATTTAAACAAATAAATTTATTTAATTATTTATCAATTGAGCAATTCAATTTAATGCATGTATATTGTACAATTAAAGTACAATTGACCTTATTAACTACTATTTTAACATCATGCATATGCTCCACTCATTACAACCGAACATATTACTAGCTAATCACCTTGAAATTTCGAGTTTCATAAACATCACTTAATTTCATATAATAATACATATCATCCAAGGTCGACACACAAGTCAAATGCATCACTCAAAATGCTAAAGTCCAATTAGGTCTACTATTATAGCATTATCAAATTTGTATACTTGGTAAGTCACAATCGAATACATTCGGCAATATGTATCGGTTCAAATATTTCTTTTAACATTAAACTCGGCTTATAACCTTCCCCATTTTAAAAACATTCTCCACTGACTAGACATTTTTACAAGCCTAAGCCAAATATCATTTAGACATTTGAGAAATCATTTCTCAACTCAACTTAATTGTATATACCTCTCTCAAAACATTCTCACCAATTTTATTATATAATTTAAAACCTTTGTTCAAAATAATATTCACTATAATATTAGGGCCAAAATCTTCAATTAGCTAACATAGCCTCTTAAATTCAATATAATCACACACACACACACACACACACACACATATATATATAAAACCTAAATCCCTCTCTTAACACATAATTCACTAACTTGGAATTCATTTCCCAATTAATTTTTAATTTTTTTTTACTCCAAAGCCGAATGCCACTCAAGCCTTAAGCTCATGATCTTTTCATTATTAAGCAAGTGTTATAACACAACTAACATCCATTTTCAATTTGAACATCAACATAGAAATATTAAACATGAAAATTCATATCCGAAAGTTATTTAACTTAAGCTACCCTTATATTTTTACTTATCACTTCATACCATATTATCAAAATGACTAATTATACTTATATAATTACTATCAAAGCCGAAACCTATAAATAACATTATTCAAGATTTATACCCTTAAATTCATTTATAAAGCCGAACCTCTTGATATGAAAATCTCTAATTATTTCATACAATCACCCAACGGTATTTGTTCTCATTTAACACTAAGAAAAAAAAAACAAAAGGTTTATTCATGTAACTCAACAAGTCCAAATTCATCCCTTTTCACATATAAATGCTAACAATCAAGTATTAACTAGCTCAAATTCCATTAAACCATAAGAACGACAATCCATTCACTTCAATTTCTCCCATGGCCGAATGCTCAAAACACTACACAACTAAAAATTTTGTCATGGGCTAAGTAAGGAACTTAATACCTAACTTAAAATATGCTAAAAATCCAAGAGATAACATGAATTACTTACCTTATTTAAGGCTTAAAATCACTGAATGGTTTGCCCCCTTTTCTTCTTTAAAATCGGCTAAGAAGGAACAAGGATGAACACCTTGTTTTCTTCACCCTTTTTCCCGTTTTTATTTCTTATTATTCTATAATATAAAGCCATTTAATTAAAATAATGCTAATATAAAATTCATATATTATATGTTAACTAATAACATGGCCAGCCACTATCTAAAATGGTTAATTTGACATGCAAAACCATTCCTTTCAATACATGCATTAATAGACCATTATAAAATTAGCCTATCACATTTCAAAAGTGTCTCACATAAGTCCTATTAAATAAATTCACATACAAATGACCAAATCAAAGCATGAAACTTTTACACATGCATTTACTCACATCAAAAACATAGAATATGACATTTAATTATTTTTATAACTCGGTTTTGTAGTTTCAAAACCACTTCCCGACTAGGGTCAAATTAGGGCTATTACACAATCCCAATACGAAATCCATCGTAACTCTAACCCATTTCCACTATGGTATCATCACAGGTTGTAATAATCCCGAAGACACTTGATGTTCAGCTTTAACTTGTTGACAAACCAAGCATCTCAACACAAATTCTGAAATGTCTCATTTCATGCCCAACCACCAATACAACTGTTTCAAATCATTGTACATTTTAGTACTCCCCGGATGAACAGATAAACAACCACTGTGTGCTTCGTGTAGAATTTTCTGAATAAGCTCAGAATTCTTTGGTACACAAATTCTATCTCAGAACATTAAACAATCATCAGATCCAATCTAATAGTCTGAATCAATAGTTGACTCACATTGTACACTTTTAGCTTGCAATTTATCATCACATTTCTGAGCTTCACAAATTTATTGAAGAAATAACGGTTTAGCTTTTAACTCAGCTAAAATTGAACCATCATCCGAAAAAATTAACTGTGTATTCATTGTGTGCAAGGCAAATAAAGATTTTCTTCTCGGAGCATTTACAACTACATTCGCTTCCCCCGGATGATAATCAATCACTAACTCATCGTCTTTCAACAACTTGAGCCATCTTCGTTGTTGCCAATTCAAATCTTTCTGAGTCATTATATACTTCAAACTCATGTGATCGGTAAAGATGTGACACTTTTCACCAAATAAATTATGTCACCAAATTTTTAATGTGAAAACAATACAAGCCAATTCTAGGTCGTACGTCAAATAATTCTTTTCATGCATTTTCAATTATCTGGAAGCATAAGCTATCACTTTGCCCTCTTGCATCAAAACACATCCCAAACCATTCAATAACGTGTCACTAAAAATCAGAAACTCTTTACCCGACTCAGGCTAAACCAAAACTAGTGCTTCAGTTAACAATGCTTTCAACTATTCAAAACTCTATTGACATTTCTTGGACCATTCGAAGTTTACATCTTTTTGTAGCAATCGAGTCACCGGTGTAACAATAATAGAGAATCCTTTTACAAAACACTGATAATAGCTAGCTAATCACAGAAAGCTTCTAACTTCAGATATGTTTCTTGGTTGTTTCCAGTCAACAACTCCTGAAATCTTGCTCGGATCAACTCAGATACCTTCCACTGAAACAATATGCCCCAAAAATCCAACCTCTTATAGCCAAAACTCGCATTTACTGAATTTACCAAATAGTTTCTTATCTCTCAATGTTTGTAATACAATTCTTAAATATTCAGCATGCTCAGACTCATCTCGGGAATGGATCAGAATGTCATCAATGGATACAACAATAAATCTGTCTAAATACTGTCTAAAGATCTAATTCATCAAATCCATAAAGAAAGATACTAATTCGAGACTGATCTGGTGGGTACTTCTACTTCAAGAGTTTGATCTAGAAATCCAAGATCAAAAGGGAGTAGAAAATCAAGTAGGCAAACCATTTGCTCATATTGGAGCCGCAAGAAGGGAAATCTCCACTTATACCCATCTAGGAGTCCAAATGAACATATACTAAAGTTAAATCATGTTCATAATATCCCTTGGTTTGCTAATATTGCCACTATTTAGCTTGTGATTTGATGCTGATTGATAAGACGTATCATCAAAAGAAAAAATTCCTTCATGATATGAAGTACTATTTCTGGGAAGAGCCATACTTGTTTAAAAAGTGTGCAGATCAAATGATCAGGATATGCATGAAAGAAGATGAAGTACTTAAGATTCTATATCATTGCCACTTAGCTCCGAGTAGGGGACACTTCGGAGGTACACGTACTACGGCCAAATTATTGCAAGCCAGATTCTTTTGGCCAACACTATTTAAAGACACGTTTGCTTACCTAAGGAGTTGTGATCGGTGCCAAAGGGTTGGAAACGTCACCACCAGAAATGAGATGCCTTGAACAAACATCATTGAGGTAGAATTATTCGATGTTTGGGGTATTAACTTTCTCGGTCCTTTTCCTCCATCTTTTGGCCACAAGTACATATTGGTAGTAGTAGACTACGTGTCTAAATGGGTTGAGGCTAAGGCATATCTAACAAACGATGCTAAGGTTGTGATGAAGTTTTTGCAGAAACATGTCTTCACAAGGTTTGGAACCCCAAGAGCCATCATCAGTGATGAAAGGTTCCATTTTGTGAGGAAGTGGTTGAAATGGTTACTCAACAGCTTACCACCCGTAGACGAATGGGCAAGCTGAACTGGCAAACAAAGAGATCAAAGCCATACTTGATAAGGTAGTTTGCCCGAACCAACAAGATTGGTCCAAAATACTGGATGATGCTTTATGGGCCTATAGGACAACATACAAGACACATTTACGGATGCCATCCTATAGGTTGGTCTTTGGGAAAGCTTGTCATCTACCCTTAGAGTTAGAGCACAAAGCTTACTGGGCTCTTCAAAGCTCAACTTGGACTTAAGCTTGCTAAAGAGAAACAAATGCTCCAACTCAATAAGTTAGAATAATTCTGAATGTTCTCATATGAAAATGCTAAATTACTCAAGGAATGACTTAAGAAATGGCATGACAAGCACATTCAAGTTCGAGAATTTGAAGTAGATGAGCAAGTCTTGTTATTCATTTCCAGATTAAGGTTCTTTCCAGGAAAGTTAAAATCATGTTGGTCCGGTCCATTTACGATTCACCGAGTTTATCCATACGAATTTGTCGAAATTCAAAGTAACGAAGGTAATTTTCGAGTTAATGCTCAGCGCTTAAAACATTATTGGAGAGATAAAATTGAATAGGATCAAATCTCGTTCATTTTATCAGATGATTAATTTTTCTTGTTTTCATTTTTAAATAAATCATATATTTTTTGGATTAGTATGTTTAAATAAATTTTGTCTAAGATATTGGAACTTAAGCGGCACCGCTTGTGACCCCTCCAATCTTTCCTCAAAATTGATTTTAGCATAATTTTCTGAGAAATTATTCCTTAAATAGAAAAACAAATTTTTAATTTTTCAAATAAAGAGGTCAATTTTGATCCAAGTTTTAAATTGCAACTCAATTTCAAATTTTCTTTAAGTATAGGTACTTAATTGAATTATTTTCAAATTTTTGTTGGTATTTTTGTAAATATTAAAAATTAGATGTCTCTTTTTGTAAATATTTTCAAAAGGCATCTACAATAAATGTTTTTAATTTAATAAATAAGATGATAATCATTAATATATAATTATATCTATTATAATATATATTAATTATTATCAACTTTGCATAGAATTAGAATTAGTTTAAATTTGATCATATTTTTTTAATAAGTATTTATCTTTAATAAATTAATAGCAAATAATAATTTAACATGCATTATATTAATTATTAACTATTGTTAACTCTATGTAGAATTAGAACTTAGAATATTTTAAGTATTAAATTGTTCTAAGAATTCTAATTAAACTCCTACTCCTCTCACTATAAATTTCACCCACCTTTTCTGTTTTTTTTTCACTCATCCCTCAATCAAACCTAGCATCCAAAACCAACCAAACCAGCTAGTGCCGCAACTCCCAGCTCCCTAGCCAGAACACCGCCCGACAACCCCATCCAGCCAGCAGCTCATGTGCACACCAACATCTCACGCTACTACTCCCGTTCACACCAGATTGACTCTCACACACCTGCCCACGCGTGCCAATGCACCAGGCCTGCTGTTCACCCGATTGTGTCATCTGCTACTTGCTTGCTGCCCATCCGCATGGCACACGCATATCCTACTACTCCCTAGTGTGCCGCTGTCGCCTTGCTACTCGCACCACACCATCAAAACACCCTACAAATATCCCTAAATCGACCTCTTTTGCTTTAGATTTATTTTCTTTAAGTTCTTAACTTCTATAAAAAGGTGGTAAGACAAATTTTTCTCCTAAATTTTAATTTTATTTAATTAATTAAATTTTCAATTTATTGAATTATTAATATTTTATACTGATTAAATCTTTAAAGTATTTTCAAGAATCAACAGATGCATCCAGAGAAGGGCTTTACACTGAAAGAAAGTAACTATATTGATTTCATGGCACGCGTTTGACAAGTTGTTGAAGCTCTCAATTGGGAGTTTTTTTGTGAGAAAAGAACTAGTGTAGATGAGGAGTTGGTCCGTGAATTTTATGCGAACTTGATCTCAAGCGAATTGACGAAAGTTTCTGTTTTCAGAATCAAGGTACCAATAACCTCAAACGCTATTAATGAATTCTTTAAATTGCCTAATTTAAAAAAGGATGAATATTCTTCCTTGATGAGCAATATTGAGTCTGAAAATCTGTAAGAAATTCTCGAGGAACTTACAGTTCCAGGTTCTGAGTGGACTGTGTCAAAGAAAGGAATTCACACTTGTCGCAGAGAATATTTGACACCACTAGCGAAGGTATGGTTATATTTCGTTTGATTCAGCCTTATGCCTATTTCTCATGGGACTACAATTTCATTAGAGCGAATGGTCTTATTATACTCGATTGTAACTGGAAAAACCATTGATGTGGGAAAAATCATCCTGAAAGAAATGTGGAATTGTACCGCTAGACGTTTTAGCCCAGCTTACTTCCCCTTTACAATAACCATTTTGTGTTTGAAAGCTAAAATTCCTACAAACATAAAGAAGACAGGGTATAGCCAGGGTACAACCACAGATTAGGACCATTACCGGATAGCTATACACTCTATTCTACAGCAACGAGTTAAAGAAAGTGAGGATCCCAAAGAAGAATAAAAAGATCCCACAGAGATGGAACTAATACAATCAGTTGAAACTCCTGATAAGGTAAAACCAAAGGAACCAGTAACCAAACCTGACATTGCAACTTCAATGTTTAAGACTCAATCGCCTCGTCCAGATCTTCAAGATGAGCTGTCAAAGTTGATGGACATAATGCAACATATGCAGTGGCAACAACAAGTCTACTAGAGATATTCAAAAATATAGGATGACTCAATGAGAAGTGCTCTTAAGAAAATATACAATGACTCGTTTATTTTTGTGCCTAAGTTTCCAAATTTCATATTTGAACTATGGAGTCCACAATTGAAGAGGAAGCAAAGCGATTCATGCAAAACCAAAGACGATGGAGCAAAGGATGAGTCGAATTCAGAGGGATCTGCAAATAAATAAAAAGGGAGGATCTTGACTTTATTCTATTTCTGTTTTTAGGTTATTTAATATTTTAGGATTAGGTTTTACTAAAAAATTTTATTTTCTTATAATAAAACAAGAGGTGGAATTCATTAATAAAAAAATGAACTAGTCGCAAAGTACAAAGTGTGGCAATAGATATATACATCTCTAGGATTGGATCTAGAGAGAACTTGGTACTTAAGCAGTCAAATTGACTCACCTCCTCTTTTCTAGAATCCTACTTGGTGTATAGTATTTATTCACTTTTAAACAATGAGGATGTTGTTCATCTTAAGTAGGGGGGTCGAAAATTTGAAATTATTTTCACTCAGAATAAATTTTTCTTTCACTTATGATTAGGTTATATTTTGTTCAAAAATTTGAAATTTTGTTAAGTATGCTAAACTTCAGTATGAATAAAGTTTGATTATTTCAATAATTGTTATGTTAACTGAAATATGACATAAATGTATTTTTAATAAAGTATGGAAATCGTACCATAAAATTTTTAGTTCCTTAGGAAAGCTAAGCATGCATGAAAGTTTAAGTCTGTAGAATTGACTTAGTTGTTTCTTAAGGCAAAATCTTAGGAAGCATAGAAAGTTGAAAATGATTTAAGCAACTTTTTTTTGGACCGTTTGAGCCTTTCAAGCCAACCATGATGAATTTTTATCCCTTGAAACCCAACTTTAAGACTATATGGCCTAAATTTATTTAAACCCTTGCAATATTTAACCATCACTTTTCTCGTAATTATCTTTAAATTGTCTCAAACACTAGACTCAGTACTATTCAGAATGTTCCTTGAAAATAAGTTTGGGGGAGTCGAAAAGAAGTATCAAATACTCAAAAAATTGTAGTATATACAATAAAATGCTCATGTGAAAAAAAAAGGAGCATATGTACTTGAAAGAAAATAGATGCACAAAAGAACATGTGAAAGCAAAGAAGTTGGTGTATTGAAGATAATTATTTCGAAGGTCGGATTGAAGCTAAGTCTAGGGTTTTTAGCCTAAATTTACCTATCTTTTACCTACCCCTAGCCTAGCCATGTTATAACCTTTTTAAAGACCTATTGATTCAAGTTTCTATGCTACCTACATTAGTGGATAGAAATTTCTATGTTCAACATATGAAGGCATAAGTAAAACTTAATGATTGCAAGATTCTTGAATAAAGGAATCAAATCAAATTGGTAGGAATTTAGCATGTCTTTATTGAGAAAGCACTTAGTCCATTTTTGCTTTCATAATAATAATTGAGATTAATTTGAATTTTATGTATACATAAGTAGCATAAGTATCCAATTTCTTGTTTTTGAGCATAAGTATACTTAAATCATGATTTTTGGGAAGAATGATGTTCTGAAGAAAGTTTTCAAAGATGTTTTCGAGAAATTCTTTCCAAATTTGTGCATTACTCCAAACGAGCAATGAATTAAGTTTGGGGGTTTGGAAGCACGAAAATATACACACTTTTTCATGCCCCTTTTTAACTCAAATTCATACAGTTTCGGTAAAATTCTTGTCGAAAAATATTTAATTATTATAAATTAAATTAAATTGTACTTAAATTATTAACATGTTGAATTTTACTTAATTTTATAATAAATTTTGATTAATTTTGATCATTTTTGACAGATTGCACAAAGCGCAAAAAACGGCTCGGCAAACACTACTAGAAGCACAAAACCGAGAAGCAATTTTGAAGCATCAAAGAGAATTAATTTTTTAGCCTAAGACGGTCCAAATTATGTGTATTAATTCATAATATAATTAATTTTAATTTCAATCCAATTTAATTTGGGTTAAATAAATTATTATTAATTAATTATGAAAAGTGATCCAGTTGAGCTGAACCGAGAAAACCGATCCAACCGACCACTTGGTAGCCCAAAATCTTCCCAAATGATGACCCAATCAGCTTGCTTGGCTGATTATTTAACTTGCAAAATGGCCCTTGAAGAATCTTTCAAATTGCATTCAAACCCTTCCACTATTTGTGCATTTCTAGATTTGCCCCTACCTTAAAATAGCAAGTTTTAATTCTTCAAACTTGCCACATGTGTGGCTGGCCATGGGGGGGCTCTATGGCTGCTGATTTTTGCTAATTTTAGCAGCCATATCAACCTATAAATACCCCATTTGCTGCTCACTTCAAACGGATCTCAAACCCATTCATTTCTTCACTTCTATCTCACTTTTCTCTCTTCATTCCCCTCCATTGTTCTTCATTTTCTTCCCCTATTCCTTTGTCGATTTCACATCTTGAAAAAGAGTCTGTAACAACCCCGTTTAGACCCTAGTCAAAATATTAGTTTTGGGACCACAAATCTGGTCAGAAAAATATTTTAATAATATTTTTCATGCTTATAATATGTGAATTAATATGTGTGAAAGTTTTGTATGAAAATTTTATCATTTGTGTGCTTAATTTGATAAAAGGACCTAATCACGTAAAATGGAAAAGTAGGGTTCCATATGTTAAAAGTGTCTATTTGCTATGTCTTTATAAAAGAGAGGTCCTTATGTTATTAACATTCCATTTACATGGTAAGAGGACAATAATGGCCTTATATGTTAATGGCTTTTAAATGGTTTATTAAAGGGTAAAATTGAAAATTTGATATTAATGTTATTAGATTAATAAAACAAAGCATGAAATTAGTTCATTATTTGTTTGTGCTTGCAGAAAATATCAAAGAAAAATAAAAGAAAAAGCTTGCTAGGGTTTGACACTTTGATCACTTTATTAAGGTATGGTTTTGATTCGGTTTTTGATAATTTCTACGTTTTTGTGATCGTTGCTTAGTAATCTATCAAGCTCATGTCTCAATTTCTGATTTTGTTGATGATTTTAGTTGAGCCATTGATGAAATTGTGAGCTTTGTGTTGTTAAATGATGAAAAATGAAAGATATGTGATAGATAAATAAGTTTTTTCTTTGAATTTTTGATGAATTTGAATAATTTGGGCTAAATTGTAAAAATGATATTTTGAGGGACTAAAATATGAAATAAATGAATGGGCTGATATGAACTCCATGAAAATTCGGCTAAACATGTGTAAAAGGAAATTTTGTGTATTTTGTGATTTTATAAATTAGGGACTAAAATGTCAAAATGTCAAAAATGTCAAAATGTGAGGGCTAATTATGGATTGATCTGAATGATTTTATAAATAAAAGAGTTAAATATGAATTTATTTAGATCAAGAATAAAAGAAAATGAAATTAGATTGGGGGAAGTCGAAAGTCGTGGAGTAGTCGATTCCGTTCGTTCAAATCCTTACGAGGTAAGTCGATATACAAATAAATGTGTTTGAATCAATTATTTTTGTTTATATGTTATTGAAATGAAATGAATGGCTTGGAAGATGAATATGTGAAATAGTGAAAGAATCGACAGTGTTTTGACGTCCGAAAAGCCCCGTACGAACCATAGGAATAGTTAGGATACATATGTCATGACATAGGATCCGATATGTGTTTTCATGTAAGACCACGTCTGTAACACCCCTATCCCGTAACCGTCGCTAGAATAGGTAAGGGGCATTACCGGACTTGTAACTCATGTCAGAACAGTAAAATTTTGAACTTTTTCTTGAAATAAAGATCGTTCATTTAAATAAGTACTAAGCACAGCCAGAGGTAAAATTTAAACTTCACTAAGTAAACATTCAAAAGATGCCATTTTCGCATGGCTTAGATACATTAACCAAAAATATTCTTCCGCCACTAGTCTATTCTATACATGCCATAAAATAATTCTAAACATAACAGTAACAAGCAGTGGATAGTGATAGTGTGACTAGTTGCTGACGATCCCCGAGCCTGTAGCTTCGCAATGAGATCTATAAAACAGAGAAAACAAAGCAAACGGAGTAAGCATTACGATGCTTAGTAAGTTTTAAGCAGTGTCAACAGATAACAATCAAATTATAACATAGTTATTCGTATTTTTATTTCACTCTTCCTTCGGGCATACTATCCCTTTACCGAATATGCACATCTCATCATATACAATAGGCAGATAAACTTTCACATAAAAGTGAGCTTATGTGACATAGATATATTGTATGATTTCACATAACCTCTCACACTGATCCGATGTCACATAATCGTAGGAATAGTCTCATAGATTGCTCTCGTATGCATCACATAACTACCTTATGATTTAGTTCAAATCAAGCCCACATATAAACTTGGAGTACATACCTGTTTAACCCTTCGCATTGAATATATTTATAAACAATTCTTATTACGAAGTCTTATTGCTTTAACCTCTACTCGGATTATCGGCGAGACCTTTAGCTCAGACAAAATCTCCACACGAAGTTATCGGGTCTTACCCGGACAAAATCTCCACACGTAGTCATCGGGTCTTACCCGGACATAATCTCCACACGTAGTCATCGGGTCTTACCTGGAATATATTTCGAAGTTTCATGTACATTTAATCACATGTTACAACATTCACATCGACTGTCATATTTGTAATTCATTTGTCTCATCAAATATCTAATAATACACACCTTTCACATTTGGTCGTTCGGCCACGATATACGCATATCGCCTACATATTTCACACTAGCCATTCGGCTTCACCACATATACATATCTCATACATATTTCACACTAGCCATTCGGCTTTACCACATATACATATCTCATACATGTTTCACATTAGCCATTCGGCCTTATCACACATATGCATGTTCACATTCATCACATTGGCCATTCGGCCTTAACACATATATGCATGTTCACATTCATCACATTGGTCATTCGGCCTTATCTCATATATACACATAAAATCCTAAATCAAAATATAAATTTTCATGTATTCACATCACAATTATCCAAATATACTTCACATACCACATATACTATCATGTATACACTTTGTCTTGGCCGAATCTACATCAATCATTTTCTAATGAATAATTCAATTTCACGCCATACTATCATTTCATATTCGAATACTCATAAACTTACAATTTCACAAATTTTATATCAAAGATCCATCTAACACTCATATATCATTTTACAATATCATGATTTAGAATTCACGTATGGGTTTAATCAATAGCTTATGAGCAACTAAAACAAGTTTTTATCCATGTTTACAACAGAATCACATATTCACTACGAGCTGTTTTCCTGAGCAATGGTCACTAAATTATTTATAACTGGAGCTACAAAACTTCAAATCACTTGCCGTTAATTTTTCCTGAATATAGACTCGTATATCTTCCATCCATAAAATTTCCAGAATTTTAGGTTTGGCCAATCAGTACCAGATTTTTCTAAAAGTTTCCCCTGTTTCACTGTTTGTCTAATCTGGCCAGTCTTCACTACGAATCAAATTTCTCATTGTACAGAATTCAAAATATGTTCTATTTGATTTCATGTGAAACTAGAATCATTAAGGAGTCTAAGAATATAAATTTTATCTTATAACCATTTTTGTACAAATTATAATGATTTTCTAAAAACAGAATAGGGGATTTCGGAGTCATTCTGACACTGTCTCACACAACTTTAAATATATCTTTATAGAAAATTTATTTGCTTACACGGTCTCTTTTATAAGAAACTAGACTAATTAAGCTTTGATTTCACATTTTATTCAGCCTATAATTCCACACCAACCATTTATAGTGATTTTCTAAAATCACATTACTGCTGCTGTCCTAAGCAAATTATTACAATTTGCTCTTAAATTTCCAAGTCCAAACACTTATGAACTTACCATTTGAGTTTAAGACATATCATGGCCACATCATATCTTATTAAATCAACTCATTATGTCCTAATATGATTGAATTTACTCAACGTTTAATCACTTAAAACTTACCTCGGATATTTTGAATAGTTGCGGATAGACTACTCGATTGCTTTTTTCTTTTCCTTTATCTGATTTTGACCCTCTTAGCTCTTGAGCTTGATTCAAACAAATAGATCTTATTTAATAACTTATCAAATTAGCTATTCGATTAAATACATGTATATTATACAATTAAGTGCGAATGATTTTATTAACTAGTTATTCAAGCATTATACATATGCTCTACTCATGCCCCATCGAACATAATACTAGCTTAATACCTTGCATATTAGGATTTCATAGACATCATTTAGTTTCACATAATACACATATTGTCCCAAATCGACACAAGAGTCAAACGCATCACTCAAAATGCCGAAATCCAATTAAGTCTACCATTATAGCATTATCATATTTATGTACTTGGTAAGTTGGGTTTGAACACGTTTGGCACTAGGTGTCCAACCAAATATTCCTTGAACACTAAACTCAATTTATAATCTTTCCTAATTAAAAATTTAACACCGACTAGACATGTTTACAAGCCTAGGCTGAATATTATTTTAGACATTCGAGAAATCATTTCTCAACTCAACTAAATTTTGTATATCACACTCAAATATTCACACTAGTTTATTTTAACATTATAGCTGAAACCCTCAATTGACTAACACAACCTCTTAATTCAATATAAACACGCATACATATATATATACAACCTAAATCCCTTTCTTAACTCGTGATTCACTAACTTGGGAGTTATTTTCTATCAAATTTTAACTTACTCTAATACCGAATGCTACTCAAGCTTTAAGCTCATGTCCTTTCATTATTAAGCAAATGTTATAACATAACTAGCATCCCTTTTTCAATTTGAACATCAACACATAAAGAAATTAAACACAAAGATTCATAGCCGAAACCTATACATAACATCATTCAAGGTTTAATCCCCTAAATTCATGCACAAAGCCGAACCTATTGAGAGATGTATATAAAACAATATATAGTTAGTACATTCAAGCACCTATGGCATTCCCTTCAATTTAATACTAAGACAAACCAAAAGATTTATTCATGTAAATTCAAAAATTTCAAGTTCATCTCTTTCACATATAAATACCAAAAATTAAGTATTTACTAGCTTAAACTCTATTAAACCTTAAAACATCAATCTATCCCCTACCATTTTCCCCCATGGCCGAATGCTCAAGACACCATAAAACTAAAAATTTTGTCATGGGCTATGTAATGAACTTAATATCTAACTCAAAATATGCTAAAAAAATCCATAAGCTAACATGAATTTCTCACCTTATTCATGACTTAGAATCACCGAATGGTTGCTCCCGCTCTCCCTCTTAGAATCGGCCAAGAAGAAACAAGAATAAAGACTTGTTTCTTTCACCCCTTTCCTTCTTTTCTTTACTTTATTTCTAACCTTTTATTTTATTCTTTCTCCCGTAAAACACTAACACCAAATGTTTATAATAGGCTTTAACTTTTAGCATGGCCGGCCACCATCTTGTTCTTTGGTTAATTTGACATGCAAGTACAATTATTTTGCAACATGCATAAATAGGCCACTTTACAATTGCCTAGCACACTTCTAAATTTTCTCACATAAGTCCTATTTACTAAAATTCACCTACAATTAAACGAAATTCAAATATGAAATTTTCACACATGCATATATATATATAATAAGCATCAAATATGACAGCTAATTATTTTTATGACTCGGTTTTGTGGTCCCGAAACCACTTCCCGACTAGGGTCACATTAGGGGTGTTACAACGTCTGAGATGTTTGCATCAACTTATGATTTACGTGTAAGACCATGTCTGGGACATCGACATCGTATTTGATTTCGTGTAAGACCCTGTCTGGGATAGTGGCATCGATATTTGATTACATGTAAGACCACATCTGGGACGTTGGCATTGTATGAACTTTCTGAGCTATCGAGTAACCTTATTGATTCTAAATGGTTCAATGGGCATTCTGAGAAATGAATGAATATGATAATGTGTAACCAAATTCAGGTACGTTTGAAATCTACATTATGATTAAGAATAAAAGGTAAGTATATGTTTATATGTGGACATATGAAATATGTATGAATTATATGAGTATGAAATGTGTCATGTGTAAGTGATTTATGAACAATTGAGTTTTATGAGAATTATGGATATGTAGTTATGTTTTTCCATGAATTACATGAATGAAATGGTTTAGTAATGTGTTATGTGATGAGTTCATTTTTATATGGCTTACTAAGCTTCTGAAAGCTTACTTTATGTGTGTTTGCATTGTTTTTTAGATACCGAAGCTATTGGGAGCTTGGGGATCGTCGAGGATCATCATCACACTATCAAACTCTATTTTGGTACCTTTTAAAAAAGTATATATTGAAGTATGGCATGTATAGGCTAGAAGTTTGTGAATATGTTTGGTAATGTGTATAACTAGCCATGTGATATGGCTTGGTTTTGGTTATAATTATGAATGACTTTTGAGAATAAACTATGTGACACAATAATGTTCATATGATGTGTTCATGAATGACCTAGTGAGACATGGTCAATTTGGTAAGTTTTGGTATGTGCCTATTTTGGAATTTGGTAATATTTTAGCATGAGAATGAATGAAGTAAATTGAGATTATGAATCATATATTTTGGTATGATTTGGCTTAGAAATCGGCATGAATTGGTATGGATTACAAGCATGAAATTTGTTGATAATGATATGTCATGAATTATGTATGTTTTGGTTATGAATTGGTTTTGATACTTGTAGGGATAACCTTTGAAGGGTGGCATTTTGGCCTTGTAAATGGCCTATTTTTGCCCACACGGGCAGGGACACAGACGTGTTTCACTGCCGTGTTACTCAAAAGCCATTTTGAATTGAGCCTAGACAAACCACACGGTTGCACACATGGGTGTGTGCTAGGCTGTGTGGCCAAGTCAGTTTCGAGCACGGGCAAGACACATGGGCATGTGACTGGCCGTGTGACCCAAGTCAGTAGCCTCCCTAATTTTCACACGGCCTGGCATACTGCATGTCTCGTGGCCATGTGGACAAGTCAATATGTATGCCCTATTTTGCCACAGCCTAGACACACGGACGTGTCTAATACCGTGTGAGGCACAGGGCCTGTGCACACGGGCGTGTGAATTTTATAACTTTGAAAAATATTTAAGTTCTGAAAGTTTTTATATGAGCTCGATTTAGTCCCAACCCCTTTCTAAAGCATGTTTAAGGTCTCGTTGACCTACGTAAGGGACTCTATAATGATGTGTGACTTTGATGCTATGTTGATTATGAAATGAATGTGAATTTTTCTGATATGTCCGGTAATGCCTCTTAACCCTAGTCCGGTGACATATACGGGTTAGGGGTGTTACAGAGTCCTTCAACCACCATTTTGAGTAGCATTCAAGTGTTCATGGAAGCCTCGGTTCAACAAGAACAAGCGGAGAAAGAAGAGCGGAGCAAACTAGTCAAGCCTCGGAGAAACACCGGATTTGATTCTTGTTCCTTATCCTTTTAATTTTATTGTTGTTGTTATGAACATGTCTATGAATATTTGTAATGTTGATATTTTTAATTTAATTAATATGGCTTAAATTTAATTCTTGTTAGGTTAATTGCATTTTGTCTACTTAATTTATTAAAAATTGTGTTTGGGTTGTTATAGGCCTCGATAAGATGTTTGATTAAGTAAAACCATGACTAAGTTATTCTTGCATTACAATTGTAAGGTAACTAATGAATTAATTATTTAAACAGATTAAAATTGTAATTAATTGAACGATACTTAACCAGTGCATGTTTGATCATCTAGGTAGCTGAGGGTTAAATTAGCACTGGTATCTAATGATACATTAGCCTTGCATAACTTGCAAGATTATTGTGATTAAACTATTTCATGGTAGAAATACATTGTTACCTCACGCAATCTTTTATGTGCTTATGAGATTGAATTAATTGTTTGAATTGGCGTAGAGATATGTACAAGAGATTATTTTAATTTCATAAGTATGTATGTGTATTAACACATTTGCTTATTAAAATTTATTTAATCGGTTGAATTGTCATATAGATATAGTCAAGAGATAAATGAATTTTTGGTAAGTAAGTATGTTCATAAGTTAGCAAATTACCGAGTTTCCATGAATTTATTCGTAACAACATAAACATGTGTTTAATAATTCTAAGTTAAGAAATGTAATTAATCTAACACAATTGTGTCATCTTGATTAAAATCATCTTTTGTAACCGTGCATTGGAACTTTTATTTTATTTTTATTTATTTTACTTAGTTAAAATCCTAGTTTTTAATCACCTCCTCAAATCAAAATATTTTTCTTCACCAAAGTGTTTTTAAAATTGCATTTATAAATAATTTTTTTCACAGTCTCTGTGGGTACGTTAACTCAACATTTACTTATCACTTTATTACTTGTTGCAATTGTGTACACTTGCACATTTCCGTCATTCCAAGCTTTCGAAAGAAGCATACCACAGTAGAACTATTTCGAGTAGTAGAATAAGACTGAACTTGCCAAGGCATTATTGATTAATGAGGGTAGATTCTTAGTAATCTCAGCTTTAGAATTCAACATCGTAGATCCTTTAACCATTGTTGTAGCATCTCTATTTTCACATCCTTAGTTGTTGTTTACATATTATTCATGTAATCATTCTCATAATTATCATTGCATACTTATTCATGTAATCATTCTCATAATTATCATTGTATACTTACTCTTGTCTTGCCATAGCATTTTTATTTATTTGTTAGAATTCACATATTTCACACATCAGTATTCCTTAATTATCTCTGCATTCTTTTTTTTTTGCCATAGCATTAAACACACTTCTTCATAATAACTTGACCAATTTATACCTATTTGGTCCCTGTGGAGATAGTCTCACCTCTCACTTTATTATTTGATCCGACATGTACACTTGCACAATTCGCTTAGCATATTCACATGTGACAACAAGCCCTATATACAAAGCCTTACTAGAATTAGTATGCGAACCCCTTCCTATTTTGCAAGCGAACCTTTTATTGAATATGAGCAGTATTGAAGGGAAGTTAATTTAAAAAGTTTCATGTAAGAACTTATATGTTATCCCACTGCACAATTAATAATTTAAGCATACTTTATGTTTGAACATTATGGTGTAATGGAAGTTAGGTTGGGTGTTAATGGAGAGTCACTTAGGTGGCTAATGTGGTGTTCTGTAGCTTGAATTTGGTAACCAGATCAAGTATGAGGTGTTACAAAGAGGGCGAGGCTAAGCTGCAAAAGGTATGTTGGTTCAGAAAGGTAGAACCCTTAATAAAACCATCAAGAATTGTGGAGAGCGGTTTATGCCTGTGAGAAATGTTAGGGTCCTATTATCGGAAACGATGAATTCTATTGTGGAACTCATCAGTGCTAAGATTGAAGTAGGGTTTGATAAGCTTATGGCAGAGTTGGTTAGTAAGAAGCAGGGAATAGAGGTTGATTCTAATTAGTAGAGGTCGGTCTCCTTTCTTTATTGGTGTTATGAATCTGACTCTTTTATCTTGGAATTGTCAATAGTGTGCTAACAGTAAATTTCCACATATTTTTTAAGAATACAATCAGAAATTTAAGCCTGATATAGTGGGTCTTTTCGAGACAAGAGTCAGTGGCGGTAAGGCAGTTGCAATTATTGCTAAATTGGGATTCTAGTATTCTCATCGCGTAAAGGCTATTGGCTTTTTTGGAGGTATTTGGGTTGGGTGGTAGGATTCTGTTAGAGTTGACATTGTTTGCAACCACGCCCAATTTCTTATGATTTGAATTTCATATCTCTTTTCGAACGCCTATTTTGGTTTCATTCATCTATGGTGTTATAGTATGCCTAAAGACCAATCATGAGATACTTGTAATTACACACTTTTTTTTACCTTGTTTATTAATATAAGGCATTTCCATTATTATTTTAGTTTCTTTTTCTGTGTATGTAAATAAACTCAATCGTAATAAAGTTCTAAGAAAAATATGATTATTATTAAAAGTTCATTAGCCAAGTATTATTGTTGGCTTGGACAACAATAATGAATTCAGACTAATGTGTAGTTTATTGATGACAAAGTGTTGTCATTGACATAGGGATGTCAAAATCAAAACATGAGTATGTTCTAGAGAACAACATATTGGACTGAGCCGCTATGAGTATTTTCTTGGATTATTATGTAATATTCACAACATTACTCATAGTGATAACTAAGTATATGATTCTCATACTTGAGATCATCATTATCTCAACATCATGAGTCGTATATTTTGATACAGTCAAACGTATTCCGTAACAGGTTGTACTGAAAAGACTAATGTTGGATATGCCACAATCTATGCTGTGGGATATGGTTGATCAATATAGGATTTGTCCCTGTTACATAATGGGAGTAATATCTTAGGCCACTTGATTGAGTGAGCCTAGAAATGCATGCCATGCTTGAATAAGTTGATATAAGATATCGTACTTATTTGTTTATTGTATTCTACTCGAGATATCAAGAAACATGAGATTGGATTATAGAAGTGTGACTGTTCCATGACTTGTGTCTAATCTAGATATAAAGGACAAAAGGATGTAATACATGAAAGGTTTATCACAGAAAGGTTATGTCAATTTACAGCTTCTTATAACTTAGGTAGCAATGATGCATTACTAGATGTCACTAATTGCTTGTATTATTAGAAATGTTCTAGTATTACTATTAAAGTTACAAGAACAGACAAGGTCACATCCTATGGTTAAAACGAACAAAGTCCAACCACAGTTGGTATTGTGTTTAACTGTCATATGAATTAAATTAATTATTGAATATATTTAATTCGGTAGTTAAATATTAAATGAAATAAATGTACAAGCTTGTTGTACACAAATAAAGAACATAGTTAAATTTAATATATGAATTTGGTTCATATAAAAATTTAACAAGATATAGTTTATCGAAATTATTATAATTAAGATTTCGGTCAAACATTGAAACATGGTAAGAGATTTTCTCTAGAATTAGGGTGTTTTAAAAAGAAAATAAGAGAAAAAGGTATCGTAGCCGTTTTGGGAGATTTTCTCTAGAAAAGTTCCAAGAGAGTTTTTTTTTTCGTTCGTTTTAATACTGGGTGGACCATGTAGAGGTCAGGATGTTTTCGTTGTGCCTTGGAATCAATATCGAATCAGCACCATCCTTTCATCGCTTTACATTTAAGAAGGTATATATTCAACCTTATTTCAACCCATTTTAGTTCCTCATGCATTTAATCGTAATTGCCAGAATATTTTTTGGTTGTGCCACGAGGCATATCAGTGGTCCTAACATATGGGAGTCTGGACAAGAGTAAGTAGAGAGCTTTATGAAGGTCTAAACTCTGTCACTCCTACTGAAGTTGTCACTTGGTTGGCGATCAAAGACTTCAACACCATTCTTTCTCCTAATGAAAATAGGGGAAGGCAGAGGTATGGTAAAAGGTGTCCCGCATTCGATAGTTTCATTAAGTCAACTTAGCTACATGATTTAGGTTTTATAGGACCTACTTTTACTTGGCAAAGAGGTGCGGTTTATAAGAGATTGGATAGAGCTATCGCTAACGATGCTTGGGTTTTGGGGTTCATGAATTGTTTAGTGACTCATCTCTTAAATCTAATATTGGTCCATCGTCCTATCCTTCTTTCTCTATGTCCAAATTTTAGTGATAACAAAGGAAGGCCTTTCAAGTTCCTTGCTGGTTAGGTTCAACATCCAAGATTCTCTAAGTTTTTACAAGATTCTTGGAGTTATAATGGTAACATGGGTGACACTATCCAGCAATTTTTGAATAATATTAAAGGTTGGAACAAGAATATTTACAAGCATATTGCCATTCGTAAAAGGCACTTAATGCAAAAATTAGCCAGCATACAGAAGGCGTTGGATCATTCAGGTCCTGATTTGTTGCTTCAAGTTGAAATGAAAGTGAAGAAGGAATTAGAAAACCATCTTGTGTAACACCTCTAACCCATATCTGCCGCTGGAACAGGGTTATGGAGGGTTACCAGAGATTTTTGAAACATTTACAGACATTTCATAGTCACTATTTATTAGCCAAGATCATTCAAAATGTCCCTTAATTTGACCCTCGAGGCCCAATACGAGCATTAGAGTCAAGTTGGGACTTAATCAGAAACTCTAAGAATTTTTCGCGAAATTTTAAAACTTTCCAAGGTGAAGGGCTCACACGCCCGTCTGGTTCGAGGGACACACCCGTGTGACCCTTGGACACGCCCGTGCTACAAGTCATGTTCGACCCCGTGTAACTCTCTGACTTGTGCACACGGCCATGCCACATGCCCTTGTGCTAGGCCGTGTGGTCAATTAATTCATCTCAAAATTAAGTGCAGGTTTCACATGGCCAAGACACACGCCCGTGTTCTAAGCTATGTAGCACACATGACTGAGGCACACACCCGTGTCTCTACCCGTATGCTCAATTTTGACCATTCTGTTTTCTCAAAATAAAGGTACAGGGGGCACACGGCCTAAGTACATGTTCATGTACCCAGCTATATCTCACACACCGTCTAGACACACGCCCGTGTGGACAAAATAAATTCATTTCTAACTTCATTTCTCACCCAAATTCACACCAATGACTTGCGCTTAAACTCATATCCATAAACCAACCAATTCAAGCATTCAAATTTAGCAAATTCCATCATTCATCATGGCATATTATTTCATGCATACATGTCTATAATCATACCTTAATTCAATTTATGTATTAAACATGATTTGATCAACTACTTAACTTATATGTAGCTACCATAGTTTGACATTACAAGTATATTTAAACAAACCATTACTAGCCATTCCAATGGCAAGATTACAAGCATCATTTACATTTACATGTCAATATGGCCAATATATCCTATACATGCAATTACAACCATAATTGATTTACCATATTGTACCGACATGGACCAATGGATCATGTGAGTGATCTCCACCGAGCTTCCAATCCAACGAGCTTCCAATTTACTCTAAAACAGGGAAATAAAACTAAGTAAGCATGAAATGCTTAGTAAGTTCATATAACATGGTACTTAACTTACCATTCATTCTATTTTGAGGAAACTATGTAAGGCATAATCAATCCGTTTGATCTCAAGCCCTACACACATTCTCATTGCCCTTGTTAGTCATATATTCCATATTAACATCAAGTCATATATGGGCTCAACAACAATCAAGTTTCCAAGCACATATGCTTTCCACAATATGTATTCATTCAACATGCATAATTCATCTCATTAGTTCAAGAATAATTTCATAATAGTTCATTTCGAGTTCAGGTCATTTCATATCAAAACTTTGCTCATGTTACTCAGAACATCATGGTCATGATTAGTACACTAATGGTGTACAAGTCTATAATCAAGAATGAACATATATTTATCAAATAAATTACATGTACAAATATCGTCATCTCATGTTTTCATATATCATATGTCATGTATCATCATTTACTTGTATTTCAGCTGGATGCGTGTAATAACTCATTTCTTATCCGTATCTTTTCATATCAAGATTTTTACCCGTTGAATTTATCTGAAATATCGATGGTTACACAGGTAGTACACTCAAGGTGTACGAATTAGGATTGGCAATTCATGTCCAATGGTACCCATAGGTACTATATAGGTGAGTACACTCTTGAGCCACACATGTATAAGACAGGATTACCAGTTCAGGCTAAATCCTTTTTATGACATATGCTCTAAAGAGCTTGATCTGGATTACCCGTCCAAGCTAAATCTAATCTATAACATGTACTCGAAAGGACTCATATCAGGATTACCCGTCCGGGATAAATCCTTTTCTGTAATAAGGTCAATAGGATTACTCATTTGAGCTAAATCCCATCAGCAAAAAATGCAGAATCTCATTCATTTCGGGAAATCACATATCCACTGATTTTCCATTTTATTCAACCAGGATTTAAACATATTTCTCAAGCATTATCGGGCATGTGATTATTTCATACATCCATAACATTCATATAATTCAAATAAACACATTCTGTAACGCCCCAAATTTTGGGCCTAGAAGTTTTGGGTTTTGAGTGTAGGGATAGTGAGGAGGCTGCACATATAAGCTAAGTTGTATAGTTTAGTGACAAGAATGGGCCTGCTGGTCTAGTGGTTAAGGTGTGTGTTAGTGTGTTAGAGGTTTGGAGTTTGAGTTACTGTGTGGGCATTTTAGAAAACATTTTAGTTATTTCTGTTTTAAGTTTAAGTTTAAGTAATTGTTTTATTAATTGTGATTAGGGATATTATCATTTATTTTGGGTTATTATTCTATTTTATATTATATTATTCTCTTTGATTTTCTTGTACTTTGTACATTAGTTTCTATTTTTTTTCTTTTTGGTATTGGCTCTTGTTTTCTTCTCCATGTTTTTGGATCGGTAGTGTTGTGGGGTCGAAGGGCTTCGATTTTTCTGCTCTCTTTCGTGTCTTCTTCGCCATCAAACAGGTGTGGGATTTGAACTATGACTACTTTCCCTTTTGTTTTATGTAATTGTTTCAGCTTTTCTTGTCGATATGTTAAACCGTTGTTTTGGGATGTTTGTCGATGGAAGTGGTGAGAAATCGCTACTTTCTGATATACTGTTGATAGGGAAAGGCTTAGGGATCATTTCGATGGCTTAAGCGGTGGTTTAGGGGCTATTTTAGGGTGGTTTTGTGATTGACCCGATGGCCATATAGGCATGTACTGAGGCACACGGCCGTGTGGATTTGGGGATTAGGGTTTCATGCTAGTTATGGGTGCCACACGGCCTGGCCACGGGCATGTGGCCGATTTGGGGATTTTTGTCAGAAACTAGACTGGAGTGTCCCCTAGGGCACACGGGCATGTGAATTTGGGAATTAGGGATTTGAGATTTGGGGTCACACGGCCTGGTCATACGGCCGTGTGACTGATTTGGTTTTTTAGGGTTCTCACACGGGCATGTGTTTCAGGACACACGGCTGTGTAGCCAATTTGGGGCCTAGGGATTCCACACGGGCGTGTGTTATGGGACACACGGCCATTTCTGATTGCCATAGGGGCGTGTGACACCTTCACACGGTCGTGTCTACTCTGCGCTTGAATTTAGCAAAATTAGACAGTGTCTTACACGGCCTGATCACACAGCCGTGCCTCTGCACCACATGGGCGTGTGCCTCTGCCACACGGCTGTGTGTTACTCCTTACATAGGCGTATGGCTCCCCACACGGCCTGGATTACTCCTCACAGCCGGAGCACGCGGGTGTGTGGCCTTATCTCGCCAAGTTTGATTTTAGGTTGATTTAAGTGTATTCGTGATCTCTGTTTGTTCCAACCTTTCGACTAAGATTTTTGAGGGTGATTATGACTCTGTTCTCACCTCGACTTATGTACTGCTCATGATTAAAGTGTGACAGGTTAGATATCAAATCTGAGTGCACAAGTGTGCATGTTTCTGTAATTGATTGACTGATTGCAAGTGAATGTTTCTAAATGTTTGTTTAAGATTGTGTTGTGGATTGATACATCGGCATTCATACCATCGCATACACTCATTTGCATAAACCTTTTTGGGTGGGATGTTGAAGAGAAGGGAGATTTACGATCTGGCAGTTGATCTGCATTCTGAATGCCTTGAAAATACCCAGAGGGTCATAGGCGGTCCCAATACCCTGAGGGTCGTGGACATTTCCGTTAACGATATAGCGGTTTACCGACTTGCACTATACCACATGTATGGTAGCTACACTATGTACTATTATCTAATCTGGCAGTTTATATTACACATCTGTACCGTGGTTCACCGCATAGCACAGTACAGTATACTCTAGCTTTGCTGCGCAACATATCTAATCTGGCAGTTATACTGCATGTCTGTACCGCGGTCTTTGCATGGCACTGTACAGCTTTCTAATAGTCCCAATTCCCTGAGGGTCATGGATAATGTATAGGGGATATAAGGTTGGATGGGCTTTTCAAGGTCCTATTTGGAGTGATTGGTTGGATGAGCTTACAGCTCTATTGAGGTTTGACGGGGAACGGAGATGGTGTGTTGGTTGGATGGGTGGGTTATTTTATAACTCATTCGCACTCATATGCATCTGTTTGATTCTGTGACTGAAACATTTCTGTCTGATTGTCTGGGAAATCTGACTGCAATATTTGACTGGAAGGCACTCGTGCCTAAAAGAACTTTGTGTGAGGGGCTAAGGCCCAATCGATTCGGATTCTGAAAAAGGGCTTAGGCTCAGTTTGTGACTTCTGAGAATTTGGGAATTGTGTTTAACAGAGCCGTATGACTGTAAAGTTACATATGGTCTGTTTTGTTATGGTCGCTCTATAAGTATGTTCCGCTGCCGAACTATTTTCAGGTTTACTGTATCTATTTCTGTTTTGCTAGCTAGTTAGTTTGATCTCACACTAAGATCGTATAGCTTACCCCCTCTTTCTTTCCCCTTTTAGGTACATTTCGGGATTTTGGATGCTGGACTCAGTATGCGGAGGACTCAGGCAGTTTGAAACTAGTAAATTATTAGTTATGGTTTCTGGTTTCTATTTGTTATTCAGTTTTGAAAGTAAGGTTTTTACTAACACTGTGGTAGAATGTTGTTTTATGTTTTAATCATTTCATTATTCGGATTTTGAATGTGAGATATTTATGTTTCTCGAAAATCGAGTAAAGGATGTTTATATAAATATTTTCTCACGATCTCTTCGGTGGTCAATGTAGTATTCTGAATTCGGTTTAGACTTTTAGGCCGGGTTTGGGGTGTTACACATTCCACATTCATTTCAAGCATATAAGTAACATTCTCATCGTTTATCCTTTATCATTTATCGGGCATTATCATTTAATTTAAACATTTTTATTTATCGAGCTTGATTGGATATGTACTCATTTTTACATATTATTGAAATTTATACAATTTACATAAACACAATCATTGCAAGCACATAAATAAACACAATTTAGTTACACGAACTTACCTCGACAAATGTTCATGTACATGAATCTACTAATCTGACATTTTCCTTTTTTCTCATTCTAGCTCTAAATTTGGTCTATCCGGATATATACGAGTAAATTTTACACCAATTTCTCATATTTCATACTCATTTAGACTCAATTTACTTCCTAGGCAACATTACCATTTTGCCCCACACTTTTCCATAAATTCTCATTTCGTCCCTAGGCCCGGAAAATAAAATTTGTGCAATTTCCTCCTTATTCCAAGCCTAAAGAAAATTTATATACTACATTTACAGCACATACATTTCAAAAATTTCAGAATTTTCCATGGGTTTTATCACTTGTTCATTTTAGTCCCTAAATCAAGTTTCCATCAAAAATTGCTTTGTAAAAGTCGTTTATCTATCAACAACCTTTCATTTTCTACCATAAATTTTATGTTTCTAGCATATTCATCCATGACCCAAATTTCAAACTTTGAGAACTTTTCAAATTAATCCCCCAAATAGATAGATTAGACTATCTCGGTTTCAAAAATATAAAAATTACTAAAAACGGGGATTGATTACTTACCCAAATAGGCTTTATAAGTCTTCTTCCTATCTCCTAGGATTTCCATAGAAATATTTAAGGAAGATGATATGAAACTGTATTCTTATTCATTTAATTAAATTGTCATTTAATAACTTTTCATCTTTTCAATTTAGTCCTTAGCCTTTTTTTTATTTTTCCATGGATGAGTCATACCAAAATATCTACATACTTTCTTTAATGGTCTAATTACCGTATAAAGACCTTAAGTTTTGAATTCCATAGCTATTTGATCCTTTTAGCTATGTAACGCCCCAAATTATAAGTAATTATTTTTGTATGTTGTGTTGCATAAATGCATGCTTGCTTTAGCGATTAAGTGTCCTGAGAAGTGTTGGAGAAGTATTGAGTTCAAGCCTTGGATTGTGGAAAAAAAATTTTACTTGAATAAACTCTATCTTTAGTCAGTAGGCTTCTTAAGTAAATGTGGATAAAATATGACAAAAAAAAGTGCCTATTGGTCTAGGGGTAAGTGGCGTGTAGAGTATTCCTTGGAGTCTGAGGCTCGAGGCTTGGCGATGGAAAAGGAGTGTTTTATTTTGCAATGAGTACATGGGAGTGCCCTAGGTTGACTGAAACTCTAAGTAGTTTGAAGAGAGTCCAAATTAATTGGTGGAGAGATTGGAGGAGAGGTTAAGGAGTGGATCATGGGATTTGGTGGACGGTTGGAGAGATTTTAGGAGAAAATCGTGGGGAATAGAGGGGAAGGAAGTGTTGTTCCAAATTGGGACTTTGGGCACTCAAGGAAATCAATTTTTAGGGAAAGAATTCGGCTTTGGGGTTGGTATACTCATTCCCTTTTTTGGTTTTTACCAAATGGTTCTCTTTTGCTTCTTTGCACTTCCTTATTGAGGTCGAATATTTCTTGACCATTCGGGTATTTTTCTATGCTTTGCGATTTTGTGCTCTCTTTTCGACCATTTTCCTTTTGTTAACTGACTTCTTTTCCTTTTCTTTTTGAATTGGTCTCCCTCTCTTGACTGATTGCTTCTAACTCCTTTTCCCCTCTCAACACTTTCGGTTTTGAAAAGTTACTCTATTGGTTTCCTTGTTCTTTTTGTGACTTTCTTAATCAATTATTCAACCTTCTCTTTCCCACAGTCGGTTGGTGTCCTTAGGCCGAATACCTTGTCTCCTCTCCCCTTCATTTCTTTTCTCTGCTCTCTCTTAATTCCTTCCATTTTCACTTGGTGCGTTGGCTGAATATTGATTGGTAAGTCCCTGTTTTGCTTCTCCACTTTCGGCTTTTCTCCTCTTTTTCTCTTATTGCTGATTCTCATCTTCCCTCTCTCATTTATGGTGCTCTTTCAATTTTTAGAACTTCTCGAGGAGTGAAAGAGTTTACAGGTGTTACAGAAGCGTTCGAAACCTTTCTCTCATCACTCGATTAAAGGTAGCTTGACCCTTATTTATCACATGTTGAACTTTGGTGCATGACTTGTGTTACAGGGTGTTGGTCGATTGCCTTATTTTTCCCTTTCTCTGGTTTTGTGTTTACAATAAGCTTGTATATGTTGATTTCGGCCATGTGTTTATGCAATCATCATTAATAAACTTCGTTGGTAATGCAACATTTCGACAAGGAGGGTGTAATCAACCTTCGTCAATGGTTTAAGCGGGCTAAACCACACTCTTTCAATCAAGGCAAGTATCAAATATTATTTTGGGTTAAGTGTGTAAAAGAGGGTGATTAACCCTATTGTCAAGCGACTAATGGAAAGCCTTGTATGAATGTAGGTTCTGGTGCTCGTGGACTTTTAGCACTTTTTGCAAACGAGGCGTGTAAAACACTACCCCTATTCGTAAATCGGTAAAAGCCAAAAAATGTGACCATTGATGCTACACGGGCGTGTGCTTGCTCGTATGGTAACCCGAATGTGTAGACGTGGGTGTTTGATCGTAGAGGCCACCATTAGAGATTTCATAGGCTTAAGTTGTTTTGGGCCACATTGGGCCGAATGGGTCATGTGGGCCCCACGGACTTGTGGGCCCCACTTGGGTAAACCACACGGATGTGCGAAGAATATTGGGCCAGGCTATATAGTCCACACGGCCAAGGCCATTTCTGGGCTTTGTGAGCCACACGGACGTGTGGGCCCACATGGGCTCGCATTATGGGCCTTGGGGCCATTTACACTGTTTGACTGTTAAGGTTGCACGAGTCGCCCGAGATGACTGTGGACCTACTATTAGGGCGGTAAGTATACCTAGACCCAAAAGTGATAAATTACTGTTATACCCCTATGAGGTAAAATGACTATTATGCCTTTATGAGATGTATGACTGTAATCGAGCATGCCATTTCTATATATTGCATACATGCATGATATTATGGTACGATGCATGACATATTGCACGGGGATGGGTTATATTGATTGGAGGAAGTGTACTGTACTGGAAGCTCTACTGAATTGCTGTTTAGTGCCGCAATTGGTGCTAATTTTAGAGTGAAGGGATAGGTGGGTTGATTTTATCCCCACATAGAGTGTAAGGCTGAACGGAGTGGAGTATAGAGGCTGGTTGGGTAGGATTTCTGATTGCATATCTATACTGTTACTGTCACTGAAATGGGCCAAGGCCCACACTGATACTGATACTGTAATGGGCTTAAGCCCTAACTAAAATTGAACTGTTACTAAAATGGGCTCAAGCCGATACTGTATTTGCCTATTGTATGACTGACTGTTTGTTCATTAAGGGATTACACACAAAGTTTTCATAAACTCACCCTTCTGTTTATTTGTACAGGTAATCCCCAGGTTTAGGCGCGTCGATGCTGCGAGGGACTCGAAGGTGGCCACACAACTGCACATGCTTCCATATTTGCCTTTTTATTTACAAGAAATTTAACTTGGGTATTTATTTTTGTAATAAGGCCTCTTTAAAATTTTAACTTTTAATTTGGGATTTTATTTATTTTGATTCATATCTGATAGTAGTAGGACGCGGATTTTCCAAAGATAAATGCTTTTCAAAACACCACGTTTATGTAACATATTTTAAAAGCTTCCGCAACAAGCATTGTTTTAAAGTATAATAACAATCTAATATGATTAACATTTTTCTAAAACGACTTGAGTTTTAACAATGAACGAGATATCCTAAATTTTCGTTAAGATCACAAAGAGGTTTTGATATAGAACAGTTTTTCAATGAAATTATGTTTTTCGAAAAACACTTCAATGTGATATCGTCAGATTTGGCCATAACGTCTAGGTCGGGTTTGGGGTGTTACAAGCTAATAGAATCAAACTTTTTCATTTTATGCGATTTGGTCCTTCCCATAATTAAACACTTAATCGATAATATTTTCTTATCAAAATTTTCACATGACATGTCTATCATAATACGGACTATATAATAAAATAAAAATAAATTTTATTTTTTGGCTCGGATTTGCGGTCTCAAGACCACTATTCTGATTTCATCGAAATTGGGTTGTTACAACTCTCCCCCTTAAGGAATTTTCGTCCTTCAAAATTTTACCAGTAAAAAGATTCAGACATTATTTTCTCATGTTTCCATCCAGTTCCCAGATAGTTTTCTCTATATCGTATCATTGTCAAAGAACTTTTACTAAAGCTACCTTTATATTTTTCGTTTCTTTCACTTCACATGCCAGTATTTCAACCTGTCATTCACTGTAAGTCATGCCAAGCTGAATTTCAATCTCTATCAGAGAAATAACAAATGACGGTTCTAATCAATACTGTCATAACACATATACACATAAAACATTGTAAATTCTGTAGGACTCTAATAATAATACCAAGCAATATGCAAATGGTCTAATTCTTTTCAATGATCTCATATGATCCATTACACCACAGAATTAATTTGCCTTTACTACCAAATTGGAGAGCTTTCTTCCATGGTGAAACTTTCAAAAATATTTTGTCGCCAATCTGAAACTCTATTTCTTTTCCTTTTAGATCCACATCGGACTTCTGACAATCAAATACTACTTTTAACCTGTCACAGACCATTTTCATCTTTCTTCAGTTTCAAAGAATCAAACTACTACATATATCTTTTCTCACTAAGCTCTGTCCAAAACTATGGATTTTTGCACTTGTGACCATATAAAACCTCATACGGTACAATTTTATACTTGACTGTTAACTGTTATAATAAGAAAATTCAACCAGAGGCAAATACTTTTCCTGGTTACCTTCAACTTCAAGTACACAACATCAAAGCACGTCTTCCAAATTCTGAATCATATGTTCAGATTGATCATTCGTCTGAAAATGAAATACAGTACTAAAATGTAACCGTATACCCAGAGTTTCTTGTAACTTGTTTCAGAATTGGAATTTAAACTATAGATCTCTATCAGACATAGTGGAAACTAGCACATCATATAATCTAACAACCTTAAAAATAAATAATTCAAGCAATCTATCAAGTGTGAAATCCACTCATTCCATAATGGAATGTGTAGGCTTCGTCAAACAATCGACAATTACTAAAATAGTATCTTTCTTTTTCATAGATAGGGATAATCCTGATATAAAATTTATAATAACTTTGTCTCATTTCCATTTCGGTATCTTTGCTGGCTATAATCATCCTGAAGTTTCATCCTTATCTTGTTGATACATCCAACATTTAAATAGATATTCAGAAATACCACGTATCATTCTGAGCTACTAATACATCTTTTTCAAATCATTATACATTTTACCATTCCCCAGATAAACAGACATAGTACCACTATGATCATTCATGTAAAATTTTTTGTAAAAGTTCCAAATTCTTCAGTACACAAACTCTATCTCTGAATAATAGACATATCAGATCTATTTTGAAATTCTAAATCAGATATTACTTCACACTGTATTCATTTAACTTACAACTCATTATTACTTTTCTGAGTTTTACTGATCTGTCGTAAAATTATCAATTTAGCTCTATACTCAACTAAATTTGAGCTACTATCAGACAATCATAATCGGTATCCATGGCTTGCAAAGTATACAAAGATTTCCTACTCAAAATGTCTGTAATCACATTCGTTCTTTCCAAGTGGTATACAATTGTCAAATCAAAATCTTTCAACAATTCAAGTCATATACGCTATCTCAAAGTCAAATCTTTTTGCAACATCAGATACTGCAACTTTTTATAATCGATAAATATATGACATTTTTCATCGAACAAGTAATGTTGTCAGATTTCAATACAGAAACAATGGCTGTCAATTCTAGGTCATGTATCGAGTAATTCTTTTCATGTGGTCTTTAATTGTCTGAAAGTATAGGCTATTACCTTGCCATACTGCATCAAAACATAATCTAATCTCATTCCATAATAAATCTCTACAACAACAAACTCCTTACCCAATTCAAGCTGAACCAGAATTAATACTTCAATCAATAGAGCTTCCAACTGGTCAAAACTTTACTGATATTTATCGGTCCATTCAAATCTTACCTCTTTTGTGTAATGACTAGGTCATTAATGTAGCTATTTCAATTATTAACATTGAAGCTTTGAGTTTTTCCAAATCCACAACTATTAGATAGATTTTAAACCATTGTGCAATAATATGACTGACATTTCAGCTATATACTTCAACATATAGTGCACCTCAACTTAAAAGATGGAGAACCGAAAGTGCCCCAATAATAACCAATGCAGTAATATAGTTTCTATAATCTGTGATCTCTATCACCATACCTCATGATCGAGTCAATATTTATAACAGTAATAAATTTAATTACCTCAGTCAAAGAATATCTTTCACAAGTAACCCATGTTTACATAATAAAAAGATTGATAATATCTCAGAGAAAATTCAGAAGATTAATATCACGCATACTTAGTAGAAACAACTGTGATAAAGGCAATATAACTTTCACATTCACAATTTCAGAGCTTCAATCAGTAGAAATAGAAAATAACATCATATAAATCTTATCCTCAAATCTTATATCAATCATGATGAATTAGAAAACCCAGGAAAAATAGAGAAATACCGCTCATGAATCAACCAGACTTTCAGTAATTCCATCTATTATAATTAGCCAACCTTTCAATACGATAAATATTGCATTTGAACATGCACGATTTCATATGCCTCTGAGAATAACAAAACTTATAGAGTACCCAAAAGAGATTGCTGTGATATACTCAATGATAACAGTTGTAATAATTTCATCACTAATCCACTGACTAATAAAGTCATCAATAATCTTACATTATTCAGTTCACTAAAAGAGTCAATTCAGAAGAATTTTCGGCTAATCTGTTTTATAAATATCATATCTGGATAAGTCGATTACTCATGAATAACTTCTTCCTTAACAATGACATCACATATTCAAAATAATCTTCAGAAAAATTTGACATCTCTTTTAATACCATCTTTACTTACTAACCCATTCTCATTCTAACTACATCATTGATAAACCGTAATTTATACATATTTTTACCCCATGCTTAACACATTTTATGGATGATTTTTCCTTAGAATTGGTGAATTCGATGCTCCTAATGCCTTAATTTCATGTTTTATACTTAAGCAAGCATAGGAGAGCAAAAGGAACGAGAAACGGGCCAAAAACGGAGAAAATGGGCCAACGTATGAAATCAACATGGCCTGTACCTCCTCACACGACTCACACGGGTATAACACACGCCCGTGCCATTCTAACAGGCTCGAGCACGACCTGAAGTAATCATACACGGGCGTGTCCCTGTCGAGTCCAAGTTTAGTCCAATTCAGAAAAGGCCAATTTTGAGGGTTCTTAAGCATTCCAAATCCTATAAATACACCCTAAAGGAGGAGGAAAGAGGACACAGAAAAGGAGGCAGGGAACTGCACAAGGAAAGCCAATTGATCCATCTCAGAAGCCGGATTCATCATTAAGACTGAAGATCTCCCCTCAATTTCCTTTCAGGAGTTTGGGGTTTTCTTTATGTTTTGTATTCATTATTCTTCTGAGATGTTTTCCTTTTTAGTTATGATCTAAATCCCCTGAATACCTAAGGGGAATGAAACCTAAGACAAATCTTGTTATTATTTTCTGAATTGTATGATAAATATTTGGCTTGTTCTTAATTATGTGTTCTTAATTCTTGTTTTGATATTCCAGGATATTGATTCAAGTTAAGCTCTTATTTAGAGGAGGAATAGACCTTGTCTAAGAGTACAATTGTCATAATTAAGCATAGTTGATTGCGCGCCTAGAGACAGGGTGACAAGATTTTACCAGATTAGGGTGAAACCTAATAAGGGGATCCATAGATCGAGTTAATGCAACCATAGGGTGTTAATTAGAGAAAAGTATCAATTATTTAATCTAGGGATTAGACGTTGTTAATCTCTAGAGGGATAATAATATAACTTAGGGATTTCTACGGATCAAGTCAAATGAATAAATTGTCTGATTCAGAGTCAAATAACAAGTGAAGTCTAGGTGAATTTTTCCATAAGTATTGTAACGCCCTAATTTTCGAGACTTTTCGAGATTTCTGTGAGTTTTGGTGAATCTTGATTTTTGTATGATCTGATTGTATAAATCATGTTTAAGAATGTTAGTGGGCCTCTAGAAGGCCCAAGTCTAAGTTAAAACCTGGTAGATTTAATAAATTTTGATTTTAAAAGAGAAAGGGGGTTCTGGTGTATTGGGCTTTTAAGATTAAATTGGTAGAATAGGCCACAAGGAGACCTGTGGTAAAGTGGCAGGGTGACACCACTGAGGTGCTAAAAAGGTGGCGTGTGGGAGTCAAGGGGGAGCTAAGGTTCAAGTCACAAGGTAAGCAAATAAAGGTATTTTTTTTTATGAGCAGGAATGGTATGTGATGGAAATCAGGTGAAAGTCTGTCAGGAAGAGTTTGAGTTGTTGAGGGGATTGAGTAAAGGAAGGATAAGGGGAGAAAATCAAGGAGTCTGAGTAGGAAGCAAGAGTTGGCCGTGTAAGGGACTCTGTAAGCGAAAATTCAACTAGGTCTCTTAGTGTTTGTAATCTCGGCATTTGGATTAATGGTTGTCGAATTCTTTTTGTGCATTTTCGGGATTTGTTTGGTCATTCTCCTATTTTGCCGAAATAGGGTAGGGTACCTTAGGTTTTTCTCTTTTTCTTTCTTTTGCTAGAAGCCGAAACCTACACCCTACACTTGTGCTGACTTGTGTAAGATAAAATTATCATCCTTTCTCTTCTTCAAAACTGAATTCTCTCATCTCCTCCCCTCTTCTTTTCTCTTTTCTTATCGACCCTCATCTTCTTCACCTTTGTTTTTCCTCAAAACCAAATACCTGCTACTGATTTCTCCTTAACCGAACCTATATCCTCCATATTTCTCTTCTTCTTTTCCTCATTAACCCTTATCAAAGCTGGTTAGCCGAACCTCCATTGAAGTCGAACCTCTTATCCTTTCTTTCAAACCGAAACTTTTCTACACTAAGGTACTTCAGAAGCCAAATCTTTGATCATACTTTTCTCTTCTTGTGCGGTGGTTGGATCTACAGTAGATCGGGAGTAATGTCGTAATGTTTTAGGTAAGTGCTCGAATCTTTCATTAGTTACTCATGTTTTAAGGTAAAAGCCGAAATCCCTATCAACTAAGGGTGGCTAACGTTTGGACTAAGGGCATATTGGCCTCTTTCTTTTGGTTTTGTGTGCGCTAGTGTGGACAAGGGGGACATTCAGCAAAGGGAGTCGAAGGCTAACACTGTTGGACATCTAGATCTAGTCCAAATTTCAACAAAGGTAAGAACTTTAGCGCCTAAGGTGTTAATGGCTGAATATGGTAAGGAGTTTAATACGTGATAGTTATCGACTTGTAGTCTAACATGTGGGTAACCGATTCTAGGATATCGTAAGGGGATCCCGTCATCAATTCATCGCAAAACAGGTGTGTAAACAACACCCACTTATAGACTAGATCGGCAAAAGCCGAAAAGCCGAAATGCCGAAGAGTCGGCATTTTGTGAACTTGCGAGCGTGCGAGCGCTCGTGAGATAGTTTGTTTGTTAGTCCTGGTAATCTCACATGGTAAGATTTTAGAGTGCGCAATTTCGTGCACTTCGATATATTTGGGCTTAATGGGTCGAAATCGGGTTAATGGGCCAACGGGCCCAATTCGGTAAAAACACTCGGTAAGTGTTTCTGTTAATACGTTAATGTCTATAATATGCATGAAAACCCTAAAATAGTAAATTTACTAAAATACCCCTAAGTATGAAAATTACCATTATACCCCTAGGTGCAAGGTGACCGTTATACCCCTAGGGTTAATTTTGACTGAAATGCATGATATTCTGATTCTGAATGTTGTATGACATGACATGTATATCTGTTGCATGGGATATGGGTTATATTGATGGAGGAAGCGTTTCGGTGGCTATGCCACAAATATCTGTTCTGGTCGCTCTGCCACAATATCTATATCTGGTGACTCTGTCACAATATCTATTCTGGTAGCCATGTTGCAATTTCTGTGGTGTGTAGCGGATGGGTGGGTCGAGTTGTCTCCCCACATGGTGTAAGGTTGGTACGGGGGTGTATACGGATGGATATGGGTTGGGTTTTCTACATAGATGAAATATCTGTTCTGTATCTGTTATGGGCCTATGGGCTTCATTCTGAATTCTGTATAGGGCTAAGGCCCAACTTAATCTGTTTCTGTGGTTTGATCTGATTTGGACTATGGTTGGGTTATTTTACACACTGAGTTTTCCAAACTCACCCCTTAATTTCATCCATGCAGGAAATCCCCAACCATAGTGGACTTGGAGCTGTGAGGGATTCGGAGTGGCCACATGTTCTGCAAATTCGGTTTTCTTCATGTGTTTTGATCAGCCTTTACTTTAATTGTTTTGGATTTTAACTTGTAATAAGGCTGCTCGTAAATTTTATGGTTTTGTTAATTGTTTTACTTATACTCGATTTAAACTGTTAGATTCAGGCTATATGGGGTTTTGTTCAAAATTAATAAACGGTTTCAAAAACACAACGAGCGTAACAAATGGATAACCTAAGACTTAATTAATCGGTGTTTTTTTCTTAGTCAACAATTAACCATTGTTTTACAAAATCACCCTGATTACCATAAACAAAGAACACAACCAACCGTAAGTCAATGTGACGCATCAGACTTGGCCATAACGTCCAGGCTGGGTTTGGGGCGTTACAGGTATTGTCTTAATTCAATCGTTTTCCAAAAGTAATTCCCCAATTCTATTTTCTGTGATTTCTTAGTTTAGTTAATTAGTTAGTTAAAACAAACCCCCTTATTCTTAGGCTAGATAATAAAAAGACATTCATTACTAGTACTTTTAATTCCTTTGGGTTTGACAATCCGGTCTTGCTAAAACTATACTACTGTTCGATAGGTACACTTGCCTACATCGTGATAATAGTTAGTTTCAAGAACAATTCATTATAAATATTTAAAACCTGTCACACAAAAATCGCGACCAATCATTAATCATTCAACCTTTGAACTCTTTAGTTCCACATTCATGAGCTTAATCCATATAAATCTTATGAATTTCATTGTATAACACTATACTGGTAAGGGTGGAGATCGTAAGCCTCAAAATTTAACTTTCATAAATACACACATATCACTTAACATGTATCATTAACATGTCTGTTATAAAATATTCATTTCATACCTTTACAAGTCCCCTTTTATCATAAGAAAAATTTTTACTCAGGCACGTGTGTATCACTCTCAACAGTATCAGAATTAGCTCGGTTGGGAAGCATCTCTGTCTATTTGTAAAATATTTTTTCTCGGTTAGCATGTATTTCTAGACTCCACACATGCTAAGTTCAGTCTGAGAACTGACTAAACCGTAACTCTGATACCACTAAATGTAACACCATTAACCTATATCTACCGTAAGAACAGGGTTACGGAGCGTTACTGGAGATTTTCAAAACATTTACAAACATTTCATGTTATTCACTATTTATTAACCAAGATCTTTCAAAATGTCCCTTAATTGGACCCTCGAGGTCCAGTACGAGCATTAGAATCAAGTTGAGACTTAATCAGAAACTCTAAGAATTTTTTGAGAAATTTCAAAATTTTTCAAGGTGCAGGGCTCACACGCCCGAGTGGTCTGAGAGACACACCCCTGTGACCCTGGGACACGCCCGTGCTATAGGCCGTGTTTGACCCTGTGTAACTCTCTAACTTGTGCCCATGGACATGCCACATGCTCGTCTTCTAGGCCGTGTTGTCAATTAATTCATTTCAAAATTAGGTGTAGGTTTCACATGGTCAAGACACACGCCCGTGTTCTAGGCCGTGTAGCACACACGACTGAGACACACGCCCGTGTCTCTGCCCATGTGCTCAATTCTGAGCATTTTGTTTTCTCGAAATTAAAGTTTATAGGACACACGGCCTAACTACACGCCCATGTACTCGGTCATGTGTCACACACGGTCTAGACACACGCCCATGTCTCTTCTCGTGTGGACAAAATAAAGCCATTTCTAGCTTTATTTCTCACCCAAATTCAAAACAATGATCTGCACTTAAACTCACATCCATAAACAAACCAATTCAAGCATTCAAATTTAGCAAATTCCATTATTCATCATGGCATATCATTTCATGCATACATGTTGTAACGCGCAAGTTTGTGCAAGAGTACACAGTCGTTATCAAATAATAAGTAAGTATCGAGTTATCGTCTCCACATGGATTGTATTTGTGTTAAATCACTTAATTGTAAATTTATACTAACAACTTGGTAAATAAAAACACAATATGGTTGAGAAGTGATGATTAAAATTAAATATATTAAACTAAATGCAATGATCCCTAATGCAAATTATCCTAAGTATGCAAACTATATGAATGGAATAGATTTTAGCAAAATTAAACACAATTTGTAACAATTATAACATAAATAAAATAGGACAATTACTTGAATTAAACTCAATTTATTATCAACATGCTTAATAACATTCAGAAAAAAATTCCATGGCAACTCGATCTTTCATGAGTTTGGAAACCACATTAGGTCCTTTCGGAATCCTTTACTCAGTAAATACACATTTTACTGATCCTTATTTACTAAGGGTTTCTTAGCATTCGTGTGAGGTAATAGGGATGTGTTAGGTTTGAAACAGTTTAATCACACAAATCTAAAAACTATGCAGATAACAGAGCTTGGTTAGAGTTGTTATGCAACCTGCAATTTAATCGGGTTAGGATCTAAATTGAGCATGCACATTTCAAATATGCGTCCACTAGTTGTCGTCTGGTTAGAATCACTCAGCTAATTCAGGTGCATTTCAATCACGTATGAACGAAATACAGTCCTGATTTTAATTAAAAACATGATCGATTGAGGCACAAACATTATAAGCATGAATCAAATAAATATTATTTAATCAAAGAAATCATCCTAGCTTAAATAAAATTAAGCTAACATTGTTGTTGTAACACCCCTTACTTGTATCCAAGGCTGGAACAGAGTATGAGGCATTACCAGACTTAACAATACACATAGACGAAAACCGGGCCATAAAATTTCATTTAATTCAAAACTTTTCGAACACATGCATAACAAACAAAGCTAACTATATCATCACATCAAAACATAGGACATTGCATGATTAATTAAATTTATAAACCATAATGGATAAGGACTACATCTCATGATCATATACGATAACTCAATGCAGACTGATACGTATGTTCAAAATCATAATAAAAATACATATCACAAACCAACTTTCTATACATGCCACTCACTTGATATTTCTAATATTTGAATTAATTCTCCCAAAATGATAGTTTGATAGTGTGATTTTGCCTCCGACGATCTCCAATCCCGAGCTGACCTGTCAATACTAAAAAAATGGAGAGGATGGGTAAGCTTTATGCGTAGTAAGTTCATATGAAAATAATAAGTAATTACTACCACGTTTTTCAAGATAAAACACTATAATTGTACAATTACTTATTATTATAATTGTACAATTATAAAACACTATAATTGTTCAGGTTAAGCTGTGTTATCGAGTTACTGTTAATAAATCATTCATATATGAAGCTACAAAACTCCAAATTTAGTTTCGCTAATTTTCCTTGAAACTAGATTCATATATATTTCTCCCATAAAATTTCCATAATTTTTGGATTAGCTAATTAGTACAGTTTATTCATTAAAGTTCCCCTGTTTTAGGGTACGACTACTCTGCCCCTGTACACTACGAACCAAATTTCTCCCTGTACAGAATTTCAACAACCATTCTGTTTTTTCCCTTAAAAATAGACTCAATAAGGAATCCACGCATGTAAGGTATGACTGTTAATAATGTTTTTACAATTTATGGTGAATTTCTAAATTCAAAATAGGGGATCTCGAATTTATTCTGACACTATCTTACAAAAATTATAATATCACATAATATATAACTCTTTTGCTTCCCCTGTTTCTTTTATATGAAAATAGACTCATTAATATTTAATTCCATAATTTTTTTGAAATTTAATTCAACTTACACAATTTTTGGTAAATTTTCAAAGTCATGCACTGCTGCTGTTCAACACTGTTTTACTACTAAAGTTCACTTTTACACAATTCACATAATCCATTCCATTTTACCGAGGTTCGCTCAAATATCGAGCATATTGCTCATAAATTAAAATAAACATATACTTGCACTTGTGCATCACATAATCACTTTCACATGTGTTTTAATTTAATCGATTTTCCGTTGAACTCATCGGAATAATAACAGATACACAATTGCCTGCACATTTTCCCATTTCCACACTTGTAGCCGAAGCTATCTGGTACGCATAGTAGCCTGCACTTAGTACTACACATGCGACCAATAATCTGGTACACTAGTAGCCTGCACTTAGTACTACACACGTGATTACAGTTTTCATGTACGCATAGTAGCCTGCACTTAGTACTACACATGCAACCAATTATCCGGTACACATAGTAGCCTGCACTTAGTACTACACACGTGACCTCACAATAGTTCATTTGTATCGTTTCTATTCCGAAGGTTCAATCGGGAAATTCCTCACTTTTCAACATTTTACTAAATTGTCCGTAATCAATTTAAATTCATAACTTACATCAAATAACCATTTGATAGGCAGCCACATTTCATATGATATCAAAATATAATAACATAAAAAGAATCGATAGATTATTTATGTACGAACTTACTCAAAGTGTCGATCTCACTATCCATAGTACCAATTGTCCATTCATAGTATAATAAGACACAACTCAAATATCAAATCAGCTTTTAAGAATTTACATAACATATATCACATATTTCATATATCACTTGTCATGTATCATCATTTTCTTGCATTTCATGTAACATTCTTTCATGTCATATTTCCACATCATAAACACCATTCCATCAACTTTTCCAATATATTAAATCATACAATATATGCAATAATAGTAAGAAATATAATTCAAACATAACACTGCATTATTATTATCATACGAACTTACCTCAATCTAGAAACGGCAATTTACCATTTTAGTCCATAACCATGTATTTTCTCGATTTAAGCTCGAATCTCAATTTCCTTCATCTATAATATCACATTTAGCCTAATAATTAGTCACACTATTCATACGGGTCCAAAAACCATATTTTTACAAATTTTCATTTTGACCCCTAAACTTTTGCACATTTGCACTTTTGTCTCAAGGTTCGGAAATTAAAATTCATCCTATTTTCTTATGTTTAATGACATGCTGATCATTTTTCCCTTCTATGGAAACATCAAATTCTCACTCTAACATGTACTTATGACTATTAGGTATTTTTACCGATTAAGCCCTTTTACTCGTTTTCACTAAAAAACCGAGTAGCACAAGTTGTCTAACATAATTTAAAACCTAATATTCTATCATAAAACACCAAAATACACAAATTTCACCTATGGGTATTTTTCCAATTATGAACGCTAGGTTGAATTATTGCTAGCATAAGCTAAACCAAGTTAGCGGGACTCTAAAAACGTAAAAATCATTAAAAATGATGCTAGAACGGACTTACAATCGAGCTTGGAAGCTTGGAAACCCTAGCCATGGAGTCTCCCTTGGTATACACGTCCATGGTGAAGAAGATGAACAAAATTGGCTTTTAATTTTGTATTTTAATTCATTTTACCCCTAAATGACCAAAATGTCATTTTTACTAAACTTTCCAAAAATTCCATCCATGTCCAATTTTTGTCCATAAACTTAGAAATTGGTCAAATTTCTATTAAGACCTCCTAATTAATATTTCAAAGCAATTTCATACTAGAAACTTCTAGAATGCAAGTTTTGCAACTTATTCAATTAAGTCGCTAACTTCAAATTAAGCACTTTATGCATAGAATTTGTTCGCGAAATTTTCACACAATCATGCAATCATAGCATAGACCTCAAAATAATCATAAAATAATTATTTCTATCTCGGATTTGTGGTCATGAAACCACTATTCCGATTAGGCCCTAATTCGGGATATTACAGTTGTAAACAAGAACAAAGAACACATAGCAAACATTTATAGATTAAATTAAAGAAAAGAAATATTAAACCCAAGTCAAAGTGGCTGTCACCCAAGACTTTGACTGATGAGGTTCCTTGGCTTCTTCACTTTGCTCCTTTGCTGATGGCTCTCCAAGGTGGCCGACCAAGGGCTCTTTAAGAGGATTTAATTGTTAAAATCTCTATGAAGAGATGATGCTAGGCGTGAGAAATGGAAAATGCTAACAGAATTGAGAGAGAAGAGAGAATGATGACGGAAAAGGGATGATGAATGAGAGAATGAAGGGGTCTTATTTATAGGTGAAGAGAGGTGGGTAGTTTGCCAAAAATAGCTGGGTTTAGTCTCTTCACACTTCTTCCATGAGTGGCCGGCCACAATTAGAGGAATTTGAGCTGATTTTTGCTTGATTTTTAAGAAATTTAAATGCCATAATAGCTTAGGACTGAGAATCGGTCAAATGTAAATCTTCAGGCAAATCTCTAATTTCTTCAACAATGTAAGGACCTTGTGCAATTAAACCAAAAAGTGGGTTAAATGGACAGCCATGTGTAGCCAAATTTGGGTTGACTTGGTCTTCAATTTGGACGGTTTTTGTAATCCAACAAAGCTACCAAAACTGTCAAAAATAAATCAATAAGTTAAAGGACTAAAAATAAATTTTATCCAATTAAATAATTAATTACAACCCAAATCATTAATGAAATATTTTTAAATGAATTATTAAATATAATTTTATATTTTATTATTTAATTTAATCATGCATGACCCATTTTATGTCTTAAAAATATAATATGTTCAAATAAATCTAAAATAACTCATTTCACGCATGAAAACTACATAATAAAGCATAAAATCACATTTTAATAATTTCCATATCTTAATTTCATATTTTCACATATTTCATTAATTTATTAAAAAATTACTTAATTTTAACAACGATTTTAAGTAAAAAGGTGATAAATTACATAGGAAAGATCCTATATATTTTTCAGTTTAAATATGTCTACAATCATACCTTAGTTCAATCCATGTATTAAACATGATTTGATCAACTACTTAACATATATGTAGCTACCATAGTTTGACATTACCAGGATATTTAAACAAACCATTACTAGCCATTCCAATGGCTAGATTACAAGCATCATTTACATTTACATGCCAATATGGCCAATATATCCTACACATGTCATTACAACCATAATTGATTTACCATATTGTAACGACATGGGTCGATAGATAGTGTGTGAGATCTCTATCGAGCTTCCTATTTACTCTAAAATAGTGAAATAAAACTAAGTAAGCATGAAAAAGTTCGTATAACATTGTACTTAACTTACCATTTATTCTATTTTGAGGTAACTATGTAAGGCATAATCAATCCGTTTGATCTCAAGCCCTACACACATTCCCATTGCCCTTGTGTGTCATGTATTCCATATTAACATCAAATCATATATGGGCTCAACAACAATCAAGTTTCCAAGCACATATGTTTTCCACAACATGTATTCATTCAACATGCATAATTCATCTCATTATTTCATGTATAATTTCATAATAGTTCATTTCGGGTTCAGATCATTTCATATCAGAACTGTGCTCATATTACTCAGAACATCAAGGTCACAATTAGTACACTTAAGGTGTACAAGTCTTTAATCAAGAATGAACATATATTTATCAAATAAATTCCATGTACAAATATCGTCATCTCATGTTTTCATATATCGTATGCCATGTATCATCATTTACTTGTATTTCAGCTGGATACGTGTAATAACTCATTTCTTATCTGTATCTTTTCATATCAAGATTTTTACCCGTTGAATTTATCTGAAATATCGATGGTTACACAGGTAGTACACTCAAGGTGTACGAATCAAGATTCGTCAATTCATGTCCAATGGTACCCATAAGGTACTATATAGGAGAGTACACTCTCGAGCCACACATGCATACGACAGGATTACCAGTCCAGACTAAATCCTTTTTATGACATATGCTCAAAGAGCTTGATCTGGATTACCCATCTAGGCTAAATCCAATCTATAAGATGTGCTCGAGAGGACTCATATCAGGATTACCAATCCAGGATAAATCCTTTTCTGTAATAAGGTCAATAGGATTACTCGTCCAAGCTAAATCCCATCAGTAACAAATGTAGGACCTCATTCATTTTAGGAAATCACATATCCACCAATTTTCCATTTTATTCAACCAGGATTTAAACATTTTTCTCAAGCATTATCGGGCATGTGATTATTTCATACATCCATAACATTCATATAATTCAAATAAATGCATTCCACATTCATTTCAAGCATATAACACACACGTGTGAGCCTGCAATACGCCCGTGCTACAGGTCATGTTTGACCACGTGTAACTCTCTGACTTGTGCACACGACCATGCCACACGCCCGTGTGCTAGGTCGTGTAGTTAATTAATTCATTTCAAAATTAGGTGCAGGTTTCACACGGCCAAGACACACGCCCGTGTTCTAGGCCGTGTAGCACACATGGCTGAGATATACGCTCGTGTCTCTACCCGTGTGCTCAATTCTGAGCATTCTATTTTCTCAAAATTAAGGTGCAGGGGACACACAGCCTAACTACACGCCCATGTACCCGGCCGTGTGTCACACATGGTCTAGACACACGCCCGTGTGTCTGCCCGTGTGGACAAAATAAATCCATTTCAACTTTATTTCACACCCAAATTCACATCAATGACCTGCACTTAAACTCACATCCAAAAACCAACAAATTCAAGCTTTCAAATTTAGCAAATTCCATCATTCATGATGGCATATCATTTCATGCATACATGTCTACAATCATACCTTAGTTCAATCCATGTATTAAACATGATTTGATCAACTACTAAACATATATGTAGCTACCATAGTTTGACATTACAAGTATATTTAAGCAAACCATTACTAGCTATTCCAATGGCTAGATTACAAGCATCATTTACATTTACATGTCAATGTGGCCAATATAACCTATACATGCCGTTAGAACCATAATTGATTTATCATATTGTACCAGCATGGGCCAATGGATAGTGTGAGTGATCTCTGCTGAGCTTCGAATCTAACGAGCTTCTGATTTACTTTAAAATTGGGAAATAAAGAAATGCTTAGTAAGTTCGTATAACATATTACTTAACCTACCATTCATTCTATTTTGAGAGGACTATGTAAGGCATAATCAATCCATTTGATCTGAAGCCCTACACATATTATCATTGCCCTTGTTAGTCATATATTCCATATTAACATCAAATCATATATAGTAAAGGTGTACAAGTCTATAATCAAGAATGAACATATAAGTCCATGTACAAATATCATCATCTCATATTTTCATATATCATATGTCATGTATCATCATTTACTAGTATTTCAGCTGGATACGTGTAATAACTCATTTCTTATTTGTATCTTTCCATATCAATATTTTTACCCGTTGAATTTATTTGAAATATCGATGGTTACACAGGTAGTACACTCGAGGTGTACGAATCAGGATCCATCAATTCATGTCCAATGGTACCCATAGTGTAACACACCTTACCTGTACCCAAGGCTGGAATAGGATACGAGGCGTTACCGAACACATAACAGTCAGTCATGCAAAAACTGGGCTATAAAATTTTTCTTCAAAACAACTTCATTCGTACATACACAATTTGTCCCTGATACGGGGCTTCGAGGCCCATAACAGCCTTCAAAAAAGATTCGGGACTAAATCGAGAATTTTAGAAAAGTTTGGGAAATTTTCCCTAATACATAGCCACACACCTGTGTGAGACAGGGGACATGCCCATGTGCTCTTCACACACCCATGTCTTCCGGCCATGTAACTCTCTGACTATGACGTCAGCACCAATTTAGGGTCACACGACCGTATCACACGCTTGTGTGGCTAGACCATGTGGTCAATTAAAAATAAATGAATTTTTAATAAAATTGTGCAGACTTCACACGGCCAGAGTACATGCCCATATGGGCAAGCCGGGTCTCCCACATGGCCAAAAGACACGTCCGTGTCTTAGCCTGTGTGTAAACTACTGGGCATACTGGTTTGCAAAATTTAGATGTAGGGGACACATGGCCATTCAACACGCCCGTGGGGCAAACCATGTGTCGCACACGATCTAGACACATGCCTGTGTGTCTATCCGTGTGGACCATTTAAAGGCTATTTTTCAAGCCATTTGTCACCCTCAATCATTCATACACTCAAGCATTTTTCATAGCATGCAACATGACCTATTTAAATACTCAAATATTCAACATCATGGCACACTCACATCTTCATAATGTCATCCTATTGCACATTCAATTAGACACACCATTTGGAGGCATTCCACACCAATTACATGTATAATCAAATTTGTTACCATAACCTCAAATTACACGTTCATGGCTATAGTCATCTTAAGCCATTAAGTCATTCCTCATCTTTTAGCATCTAATCCATACTTCATCATACATTCACCAAGCAATAACATATCACATCATCAAGGCATTAACACATGCATGCATGGGTGTTTAGATTACAACCCAATAATACAATATAAGCCATATTACATGGCTATTACAAAATTAATCATCAACATCATAGGCCTTCATAATTTGGCCAAATAGCATGGCCCATATCACAAAATGACCAAGTCCCCTATACATGTCATATTCAAAATAACAATTTCACTATACCCAATATTCTTTTGATAGTGTGGTCGAATACTCCAATAGCTTCCGATCCCCGAGCTAGCTTGGCTAAACTACAAAGGATGGAAAGAAAGGGTGGGTAAACATTAAAGCTTAGTAAGTCCACATGCAAATAATATGCAATGATAGTAAGTAATTAGCATACAAAGACATAGTAACATATACATAAGGATTATTCATCACTTAAACCTTTTGACTTACTTATCATATGTACACATATACTTTCTCATCACAAATTATTCTTTATCAAGGCATTATTTATAAGTTTAGCGTACATACATGTACTCATCGTAGTATATCATATAACCATACCTCTTTAACATGCCCTCCTCGGGACTTTCATCACATCCATTGCATTACCCGTTGAACACTCAGAATACTATTGGATATGTGGAAAACTTGGACATAAATGCCACATATACATACGTAGCCAAAGCTACCTCATAACATGTAATGCTCATAAAGGAGCTACTCACAGGCTTGCTCATATAAGCTATTTATCAAGGTGTAACTACACGGGCTGCTCACATAAGTTGTCAGGTATCCGACCCACTTAAGGATTATCGAGCCACTGGTAGGACACACAAGACCATTGCCCGGAACCCAATTACATGTATCGCATCCATAATGAACTCGGACCAACTCAACGAGCTCGGATGCCTCATATATATCACGAACCCAGACCAACTCAATGAGTTCAGATTTCTTAATTCCTAGTGACATGTCACTTGTATCCTAAACTATTCCTAAGGTTCAAACGGGATTCTTTCTCATATACACATAGCATCTCCATCGTACTTACTCATAACGTCGTGGATAACGACCAATATCATTCATACTTACAAAGTTATCATTAGGCATAGCATACATAATATTGATAAAACATTTATCACATAATGTCAACACACCAAAATATAATACATTGTCACATTGTTTACACATGTACTTACCTCGGTACAAAATGATGATAATCGAGCCTAATCGCCGTATACTTTATTCTTTCCTCGATCAAGACTCGATTCACATTTTTCTTGATCTATAATGCCAAATTTAACTTGTTTATTAATCACATTATTCAAATTAATCCATAATTCATGTTTTGGTAAAATTACCTTTTTACCCTTAACTTTTCACTTATTTACGATTTAGTCATTAGGCTCGTAAGATGAAATGTATGCATTTTCTTGGTTACCAAAGCCTAGCCAAACCTATAACATGCTCATATCAGCCCGCATTTTCCTTTATTTCACATTTTTACTACCCACATTTACACTTTTACAAACAAGTCCCCCTTTTAGGTGTTTTCACTAAAAATCACCTAGTAAAAGATTTTTATCATGCATCAAACATTCATATTCCTCCATTAATCATCAAAATACATGCATGTTACACATGGTTCAAATTTCATACATGAACCCTAGCTCAAATTATAGCTAGAAATTGATAGATCATGCTTCAAGGACTTAAAGAATGCAAAGAACATTAAAAGCAGGGATAGGGAGCACTTACAATCAAGCTTGAAATGTTGAACAAAACCCTAGCTATGGCTATTGAAAAATTCGGCTATCACTTGGAGAAGATGAGCACATTTTTTCTTTGATTTTCCCTTTTTATTCTTTTAATTACCAAATGACCAAAATGCCCTTAGGGTCTTTCTTTCAAATTTTTCCTATTCATGTCCATTTTGTCCAAAATTATAGAAATTGGTCAAATTGCTAATTAGGACCTCCTAATTTATAACCTAAAGCAATTTCATGCTAAAAGCTTCTAGAATGCAAGTTTTACATTTTATTCAATTTGGTCCCTAAAGTGCAATTAGGCATTTTATGCATAAAATTTCTTCAAGAAACTTTCACATAAGCATGCATTCATATCGTAGACCTCATAGGAATCATATGATAATTATTTCTATCTCAGATTTGTGCTTTCCAAACCACTTTTTTTACTAGGCCCTAATTCGGGATGTTACACATGGGATACTATATCGGAGAGTACACTCTCGAGCCACACATGTATATGACAGGATTACCAGTCCAGGCTAAATCCTTTTTATGACATATGCTCTAAAGAGCTTCATCTGGATTACTCGTCCGGGTTGAATCCAATCTATAACATGTGCTCGATAGGACTCATATCAGGATTACCCGTCCGGGCTAAATCCTTTTATGTAATAAGGTCAATAGGATTACTCGTCTGAGCTAAATCCCATCAGCAACAAATGCAGCACCTTATTCATTTCGGGAAATCACATATCCATCAATTTTCCATTTTATCCAACTGGGATTTAAACATTTTTCTCAAGCATTATCGGGCATGTAATTATTTCATACATCTATAACGTTCATATAATTCAAATAAACACGTTCCACATTCATTTCAAGCAAATAAGTAACATTCTCATCGTTTATCCTTTATCATTTATCGGGCATTATCATTTAATTCAAACATTTTTATTTATTAGGCTTGATCGGATATATACTCATTTTTGCATATTATTGACATTTATACAATTTACATAAACACAATCAATGCAAGCACATAAATAAACACAATCTAATTACACGAACTTACCTCAACAAATGTTCGTGTACATAAATCTACTAATCCGACATTTTTCCTCTTTCCTCATTCTAGCTCCGAATTTGGTCTATCCGGATCTATACGAGTAAATTTTACATCAATTTCTCATATTTCATACTCATTTAGAATCAATTTACTTCCTAGGCAACATTACCATTTTGCCCCTAACTTTAAATTCCTATTTCGTCCCTAGGCTCGAAAAAAAATTTGAGCAATTTACTCCCTAATCCAAGCCTAGCCAAATTTTATATACTACATTTACAGCACATACAGTTCACAAATTTTAGAATTTTTCATGGGTTTTATCGCTTTTTCATTTGTCCCTAAATTAAGTTTCCATCAAAAATTGCTTTGTAAAAGTTGTTTATCTATCAACAACCTTTCATTTACTACCATAAATTTCATATTTCTAGCATATTCATCCATGACCCAAATTCCATACTTTGATAACTTTTCAAATTAATCCCCCAAATAGATAGATTAGACTATCTTGATTTTAAAAATATAAAAATTACTAAAACCGAGCTTGATTACTTACCCAAATAAGCTTGATAAGTCTTATTCCTCTCTCCTAAGGTTTCCATAGAAATATTTGGGGAAGATGATATGAAATTATTTTCTTTTTCATTTAATTAAATTGTCATTTAATAATTTTTCATCTTTCCAATTTAGTCCTTAGCCTTTTTTTCTTTTTCCATGGATGAGCCATACCAAAATATCTACATACTTTCTTTAATGGTCTAATTACCATATAAGGACCTTAAGTTTTGAATTCCATAGCTATTTGATCCTTTTAGCTACTAGAATCCAACTTTTACATTTATGCGATTTGGTCCTTCCAGTAACACCCCTTACCGGTGTCTAAAATCGGGACAGGGTACGAGGCATTCCGGCCTAAAACATAAGAAAACATACAAAACCGACCAATAAAATTTTGTTCAAATTAAACGTCTGTGTCCTTAGCCCGTGTAACTCTCTGTTTATGATATCATCACCATAATTAGGGTCACACGGCCAAGTAACACGCCCGTGTGCTTACGCCGTGTGGCAAATTAAATTCCAAAAAATTAAGTGCAGACTTCACATAGCTTGGGCACATGCCCATGTCCTGAGGTCATGCCCTTCACACGACTGAAACACACGGTTGTGTCTCTGCCCGTGTGTTTACTACTGGGCATTGTGTTTTACCTAATTAGGGTGCAGGGGACAAACGGCCAGTTCACAGGCCCATGGGGCAAACCGTGTGTCACACTCGGTCTAGACACACGCCCATGTGCCTACCCATGTGGACAACTTTGAGGCTATTTTCCAAGCCTTTTGTCACCCTTAATAACACATGCACACTATTGTATATATTTCAATGACATTCTACATGGCATAAATGAGCACTTACATATTCATAAATATGGCTCATACATATTAACTTCTTATCAATTTATACTTTATTAAGACTTCATATTTTATTTAGACCAAGCTTACCAAATCACATGCAATATGAAACATTAATTTAATTCTCTTTCATATATCCATGCCTTAGTTGTTATTATGTCATTTACTCATAATTCCATCATCAAGCATTCCTGATCATACCCACAATTCTTCCATGCCAAATAAATTTAACCACAACATGAGTGACCATAGCACATGTATGCATGTATGAATAGGATTACATCCCCATAATTAATATGAGCCATATCTCATGGCCAAATACAAAATGAATCATCAAATCATTATAAGCCAAAACATTTGGCTACACAAATATGACATATAACAAAAAGACCAAGACTTTATACATGCCATACTCAAAATACTTTATTTCACTATACCCAAAAGATTAGTTTTGATAGTGTGAATCGAGCTCTGACTTCCTTTGATTTCCGAGCTAGCTTAACGACACTATAAGGAAATATAAAAGGAAAAGGAGTAAGCATAAAGCTTAGTAAGCTTGCATGTAAATAATTGACATTAACCATGCAATATTATACGCATAACATAATAATATATCTATCACAATGTCATCAAGTATCATAGATACATTTTAAGTCATGCCATTTACATAGTGTACAATAAAACTCATGATCATAGTTCATTCATTCACTTCTTTTGAGGTTTCATCGATTCATAATCTCAATGTTTATGTGCTTTGTGTACGTACCTGTACCCTTTCAACATGATCATACCTTGTCATCTCTTTGACATAGTCGTTGGAATACCCGTTGAACCACTTGGAATTCTAAAGGATACTCGAGAACTCTCATACATATGGTAGGATGCCAATGCCATATCCCAGATATGGTCTTTCATCGAATCACATATTGATGCCAATTCCATGTCCCACTTATGGTCTTACATGGGATCCTACATAACCCTAATGTCATGACATTTGTATCCTAACTATTCCTAAGGTTCAACCGGGATTTTGAGGTATCGAACTTATTGAATCGTCATCGAGTCATCATTAATTAAATCCATAAAGACAATTATAAAATTCATGCAATATTAAAGAATTAAATACATAATAATGTAATGTTGCATTATTTACACACAAACTTACCTCGGTACCCAAAATATATGGCTACTATTCGATTTAGTCCACAACCTTATTCTTTCCTTGGTTTAGATCCGGACTTCGTTTTTCATGATCTATAATAGAAAATTTCGCTTATTTAATTATCACGTTGTTCAAAATGGTCCATAATCATACTTTGGAAAAATTACAATTTTGCCCCTAAACTTTCACATAATTACAACTTACCCCAGGCTCGTAAAATGAAATGTGTTCACTTTCTTTGATTCCCAAGCCTAGCCGAACTTATATCTCACTCATATCAGCCTATATTTTCTTTCAAATCAGATTTTTAACCACCCATTTTACAAATTTTACAAAAAGGTCCTTTTTAGGTGTTTTCATGAAAAACCACATAGTAAAAGATGTTTATCATGCATCAAACTTTCATATTCCTCCATTAAACACCAAAATACATGCATGTCACACATGGGTAAGTTTTTTAACAAGAACCCTAGCTCAAAATAATGGTAGAAATAGCTAGATCATGCTTCAAAGATTTCAAAAACATAAAGAACATTAAAAATGGGGCTAGGGTGTACTTACAATCGAGCTTGAAAGGATGAACAAAACCCTAGCTATGGCTCATTGAGAATTTTGGCTAAGGAGGGAGGAATATGGACAGAATTTTGACTTATTTTTCCCTTTTTATTCTTTTATTAACCAAATGACAAAATTGCCCTTAAGGCTTTTCTTTCAAATTTTTCCTATCCATGCCCATTTTTGTCCATAAAAATAGAAATTGGGAAAATTGCTAATTAGGGACCTCTAATTAACAATCCATGGCAATTTCATGCTTAAAGCTTCTAGAACTCACATTTTACAACTTTTGCAATTTAGTCCTAGATATCAAATTAGGCACTTTATCAATAGAATTTCTTCATGAAACTTTCACACAAGCATGCAATCAAATCTTAGACCTCACAAGAATGATAAAAAAATTATTTCTACTTCAAATTTGTGGTCTCGAAAGCACTGTTCTGGCTAGACCCTAATTCAGGATGTTACACTTCACGTAATTAAACACTTAATCAATAATATTTTCTTATCAAAATTTTCACATGACATATCTATCATAATACGAACCATATAATAAAATAAAAATAATTTTTATTTTTCAACCCAAATTTGTGGTCCAGAGACCACTGTTCTGATTTCACCGAAATTGGGCTGTTACACCTTACATCACGAGGAGCTTTTATGGAAGCAAAAGGCTAGATGTGACTGGCTCTATTTGGGAGATCGGAATAGTAAATTTTTTTGTAGACGCACTCTTTAAAGAAGGAAACGCAATTGGATTTCTGCTTTGAAGAATGATAAAGGTGAATGGATATTTGAGGATGATGTCCTTCTATATGAGGTGATTAAGTCTTTTCAAAAGTTATATGGTGAACAACCACATCCTATGATAGGGTTACCATCTAACTCATTTCTGCAACTTGATTATGGGGATTTACAGGTTTTGAGTAAAGCTGTTACAGATGATGAGATTTAGTCTGCTCTGTTTGACATGGCTCCTCTGAAGGCACCAAATAGTGATGTTTTTCATGCAGTTTTCTTCCAAAATCAGTGGGATAAAGTTAGCACTTCTGTTAGTGAGTGGGTTAAAAATATTTTTGACTGGGAAATCATTGATTCATCTCTAAATAACACTCTAACTGCTCTCCTACCCAAGGTCCAGGCCCTCAAAAACTTTTCTCAATTTAGGCCTATCAGTTTGTGCTTGTTTCTTTACAAGCTTGTTATGAATATCATTTTTAACCATTTTAAAGTTGTCTTTCCAAAGATCATTACACAGGAATAGGTTGGGTTTATCGTGGGCCATAACATTACGGATAATATTCTTATTACATAGGAAGTTATCCACTCTATGAGGAGTAAGTAGAGGAATAGGAAATGGATTATAGTCAAGATTGATTTGGAGAAGGCCTATGATCATGTAAGGTAGGAATTCATTAACACTTCTCTCTGAGCTACTAATATTTCATATTTTCTTATGTGATTATGTCTGCTATCACTAATTCCACTATGCAAATCCTATAGAATGATGTCCCTTCTCAACAATTCTGACTGGCTAGGGGTATTCTCCAAGGGTGTCAGTTATCTCCGTATCTTTTTCTTTTGTGTATGGAGTGGCTTGGTGACAACATTCATTCAACTATTCAGATTGGGCGGTGGCAACCTGTTCGCTTGAGTCATTTAGGCCTAAATATTTCTCATCTATTCTTTGTGGATGACCTTATTATTTTTGGACAAGCAGATGTATATCAACCCAGGTTATTTAAAGGAATATTGAATAGTTTTATTAAATTTTCTAGGCATAGGGTAGATACACAGAAATATAATATTTTTTTCTCTAAGGGAGTTAATGAAGAGATAGGAGGAGACCTTAGTAAGATTTTGGGTTTTTGTAAAGTGAAAAATCTTGGTTCTTATTTAGGAGTTCCCCTCCTCCATGATAAGGTAACTAACAGTATTCTAAATTTTTTGGTTGACCAAGTTCGTAGTAAATTGCAAAGTTGAGAGGCAAGGCAACTGTTCTAGCTGGTAGGGCCACTCTAGCCTGGTCTGTTCTACTTACAATACCTAGTTATTTCATGCAATCGATGAGGATTCCCAAAAGTCTATGTGAGGAAATTGAGCAATTGGTTCATCAATTCATTTGGGATTCATTGAGAGCAGAAAGGAAAATGGTGCTAGTTAGTTGGCATGTTGTTTGTTAGTTAGGATCCTATGGAGGTCTTGGTATTATGCATTTGAATGATCAAAATACTTGTTTTTTTATGAAGCTTGCTTTTAATATTGTAACTAATTTTAATTCTTTATGGTTTCAGGTTCTAAGGTCAAAGTATGAGGTCTCAAGTGATTTGCCAGAAACAATAACACCGAAGGTGTTCTTTTCTATTAAGAAGTCTCTCTAAAAGCTGGCCTCTTGTCAGAGAAAATCTATTTTAGTCTGTTGGGAATGGTAAGTTGATTTATTGTTGGCAGGATCCTTGGTTACTAAATTTTGGTCCTTTGATTAACCACATTTCGTCCTATTTCATTATGGATAGGGAGTGCATACTAATCAAAATGGTTACTGAAGAAGGTGACTGGAATCTTGACTTGTTTCATTAATGGGTGTCGAAGGATGTTATTAGGTGTATAATGGGGATTCCCCCACCCCATTCGAAAGTAAGATCTAATAGGGTCATTTAGGCTAGGTCATCAACCAGATCTTTTTCCATCAAAAGTGCATCCTAGAAAATTTGGGAGTCATGGAATCTAAATGAGGTGATTTGGGAGCTTCCTTGGAAGTTTCAAGGGCCAAAAAATGTTAGGTACTTTATATTGCTCATTCTCAAATAAAGCCTGCTCACTAATTTGGAACGTATGAAGCGAGGGATTGGACAGGATGGTTTTTGTCGTCTATGTGGGCATGTCGCTGAGGATATATTACATGTTATTCATGATTGCCCTATAGCAAAGGATATTTGGTCTAGAATAATTCCGGTACTCAAATTGAATGCCTTCTTTTCTAGAGGTTTACATGAGTGGCTTGCATCGAACTTACAGAATAAATTGAATATGCAAATGGAAAGGATTGATTGGAAATGCTTTTTTGGAATGTTTTCTTAGCTTATTTGGAAGAATCGTAATCTATTGGTTTTTCAGGGGATATCTCTTGGTGTTGAAAGTTTGATTAAAGTCTCTTACAGTTGGGCGAAAAAATATACCTTAACCAAAAGGTATATGGGTTTAAGTTGCAACTTTCTACTCTGACTCCAACCTTGTTCGGGAATTGGATTCAACTAAACACTGACGTTGCAGTAACAATGACTTCTCACATAGCCACTATTGGAGGTGTAATATGATATAGGAATGGAGGATAGATTCTTGGTTTTGGTTTTTTTTTTAGGAACATGTACTATTTTGGATACTAAATTATGAGGTATTCTACAAGGTTTGGAGATTGCACTTGATAGAGTATTTGACAATATGTTTATTCTATCAGATAATATGGAGGCAATACAAGCTATATAGGTTTTGCAAAGGCCTCAATTTCTGCATTGGTTAAGAAAATCTAACATTCACTGACTAAAGTTGTGCATTAGTTGATTCATCACGTTTCCAGAAAAGATAGCAAAGAGACTGATAATCTAGTTAAAATGATCATTCTTAACAAAGAAGGCCTTCATTTATTTGAAACGCCCCATGGAGATTTGGGCATATCTTTAAGTAATATTTTGTAAAGTTTATTTTTTCACAAAAAAAAATAACCATATTAAAAAATTCGTCGGCCTTTGTCCCTCATATATATATATGAAAAACGTGCAGCATTGTCAACGTATATATTAACTTGTATATAATATAATATATATTTAATATATGGAAAACATACAGTGTTTTTATATATTATATATTACCTCGTATGTAATACCCCATTTTTAGTAAAATCGAAATAGTGGTTTCGGGACCACAAATCCGAGTTAAAAAGAAAATTTGTTTTAATATTATTGCATGGTCTATATTATGATAAGAAAGACGTACAAAAATTTTGATAAGAAAATTTTACTGATTTCATGTTTAATTATAGAAAGGACCAAATTGCATAAAATGCAAAAATTGAGTTCTAGTAGCTATAAGTATCAAATAGCTATGGAATTCAAAACTTAAGGTCCTTATATGGTAATTAGACCATTAAGAGAAGTTAGTAGATATATTTGATGATTCGGCCATGGAAAATTAGAAAAAGAAAATGACGAAATTGGAAAAAGAAAAAAATAAAAGATGATATATTAATTAAATAGAAAATATCATCATTTTATATCATCTTCTTCCCCAAATTCTATGGGAACCCTAGGAAAGAGAAAGAAAAACAAGCAAGCCTATAACACCCTTAACCCGTTTTCGTCACTGGAATGGGGCTACAAGGTATTACTGAACGAGACACAACTTCCAGACATTCATGGATACACATAGGAATTAATCATTTTATTCACCGCATATGAACGTATATTAACCAAACCAAAACATTACAAGTTACACATAAATCAATAAACATACAACCATAAATCATTATCAACTAGCCGAATATAAGCATAGGAATTAAATAACTCATTACTCATTATTCAAGACCAAATATACATGCAACCTTATTATAAGTTTTGACTAAACCAAGCTTGCTTATTTTCTATTCCATTAATACACACAAAAACGTCATATAACATATACTTAATAATTAAAGCACAATTAACGAAGCCACATACTAAACTTGTTTAATAAAAACATAAGTTACTATTCATATGGTCAATTTCTAAAACTTTAGACGAATATTAAAACATGCTAAATGCATATGCTTTATTTAATGTCTACTTTCATTTTACTCTATTACTTTACACGCATGTAACATCTCATATAACCAAACCAATATGTCAATCATAATTTGCATTTCATATCAAACACATCACAAATATGTATATCTACATATAACATAGCAAAACACTTGTTTAATGCTATAAAGTATCAAAACCGAATCTAAACATGTTAATATCACCTTTCTTGCAATGTATCAAAGATCATACATAAGATCAATTCATTGAATACAAATTCGGTTATGCACATATATATATAGCCAAAATTTATATTCAATTCATAATGTACCAGTTATTCAACTTAAATACTGCATTTCCAACCTAAATAACCATTCCATAATCAATAACTCATTTTACATTTTTACCTACTCAATTAACCACATATTTATGACAAATCAATAAGCAATTACCACATTACACATAATAATCCATTTTCAATCTCAATTGTCGAATACATCCATCCATGATACCAAGCATATCTCACGCATATCATATATCATTAAAATATACATTATCTTTCTACATGATCAAGCCACAACCATTCATTAAGCATCTCAACCATATAACCAACCATAATTTCACCTATAGCCATAACCGAATATACTTTAATACCAAAACAGATAATAACACCTTAACAAAGCTTATCAACAAAATTTGCATATATTTATCTATGTATAAATCATAGCTAAATCACCAAAACCACAACCAAACATAACCATAATTTGATAAAACCTTAAAACCAAACTTAAAAAAATAAACAAGCCATTTTTGCATGGCTTATATATATATATATACACACACACACACACATACCAAAACCTATAAAACTTATAAAGTACCGAAAACAGTCGATAGTGTGATAAACTTCCCTGACGATCCTCAAGCTCGTAACTTGACTCCAAAATCTATAAATCAGAGGCAAACATACACACACAGTAAGCTATCATAGCTTAGTAAGTCATAAGCAAATAAATAACTCAATGACATAATCAACTCAATTTAACCAAGCTAATTCAAGCTATTATAATCACATTTAATTTCAAGCATACAGTTTCATATACAACATATACTTTCATATATAAACTTTATCTTGGCCGAATATACATATACCTATTATCAAAGTATCATTCAATTTCAAAGCCATAATATCATTATGTAACCGAATATATATACACTCATATCCATATACTCATGAATCAAACTTTAACATCACATACTTATGCATAATATGTGGTCAGATATACTTCACAAATACACATATATTTACGTTAACATCATGTATAACTTATCATTTCCCGGTAAACCATTCAGAATTGAATAGGATACTCAGATAATCACCAATATCGTACAATGCCAACGTCCTAGATGTGGTCTTACATGAAATCATATCTCAATGCCACTGTCCCAGACAGGGTCTTACACGAATCAAATACGATGTCGATGTCCCAGACATGGTCTTACACGTAATCACATATCAGTGCCAACGTCCTAGACGTGGTCTTACATGAATACACATATCAAAACTCCTATGTCATGACATATGTATCCTAGCTATTCCTAAGGTTCGTCATGGCTTTCCGACGTCGTAACTCAATCGAATCGAACTCGTACACATAGATTTCAAGCTTATACATATTTGGCTTCCACATATATACTATCACATTGTTCATTTCAGCATATATAGTTTGTATTTGATCAAATAAATATCATCTATTTGCTTATAAACTTACATCGGATAACGATAATCGAAAGGGACGACTAATCGACAACTTGGTTTTCCCCCGATCCAAATTCAATTTGTTTGGTTCTTGATCTAAACATATTCAAATTAAACTCATTCAAATATAATTTCATTCAATTTAGTCCAAAAACACATAAATGAGCAAATTATTGTTTTGCCCTGACATTATACATTTTTTACAATTTAGTCCAAATTGCACAAAACACAAAACATGCAAAAATTTGCACACACCATGCTTAGGCCAAATCTTTCTTATGCTCATACAAGTCCATACATTTTATTTATTTCACATTTTAGTCCCTTAATTTATTATTTTTGTAATTTAGCCCTAATTACTCAAAATCATCAAAAATTTCAATACAAAACATATTAATCCAAAACATATCTTTCATAATTCATCATCTAACATCACAAAGCTCAATTATTCATCAATGGCATAACTCAAAATATTCATTAAAATCAGAAATTCAAGCATGGGCCTTGTACATTACACAACGATCTCAAAAACGTAAAAATTATCAAAAACCGAGCTAGTTACATACCTTAATCAAGCTTCAACAATGGCTGAACACCCTAAGCTTTATTTCTTTTCCTTCTTTTTTTTATTCGATCATAGGAAGAAACATGAACAAATGGCTTTTAATTTTATGTTTTATATTATTATAACTTATTAATCATTTTACATATATAACCTTTATAATAAAATTTTAAACCATTATAATTCATGGTTATAATCGTCCATCACTTTAACAATGGTTATATTGCATTATAAATGCCTCAAATTAAAGAAACAACAATAACAATTCGACCCTTTCACATTTAACCATCAAATTTCACAAATATAAATTCACACATAATAAACACAGAAAATAATTTTAAAATATTTTTCTGACTCGAATTCGTGGTCCTAAAACCACCATTCGGAATAAGGTCTAAATTGAGCTGTTACAAAGCCTAATTGGGTAAGCATTCTTGTCCCGTTTTTAGTAATTTTTATATTTTTGAGATCGAAATAACCTAATCTAGCTATTTTAAGGATCAATTTGTAAAGTTATCAAAGTATTAAAATTTTTCCATGGATGAATATGCTTAAATTTTGAAATTTATGGTAGAAATTGAAAGGTTATTGATAGAAAAGCAACTATTGTAAAGTGAACTTTCATGAAATTGTGATTTAGGGACTAAATTGAAAAGATGTAAAATACATGGAAAATTTATGATTTTTGTAAAATACATGGGCTGTAAATGTTATATGTAAAAATCTTGGAATAAGGATTAAATTGAATAAATTTCATTTTCCGAGCCTAGGGACAAAATTAGAATTAATGAAAAGTATAGAGGCAAAATGGTACTTTTTCCTAAGATGTGAATTGGATTGATTTGAATGTGAAATGTAATAAATTGATGATTAAATTCATTTATATAGATCCAAAAATACCAAATAAGGAGTTAGATTGAGGAAAAGAAAAAGTTTCGGATTAGTATATTTTCATACACGAGTAAGTGTCGAGGTAAGTTCGTGTAACTAAATTGTGTACATTTATAAGTTTGAATTGAATTTTGTGTATGTGAATTGTATAAATTCCATATACATATTTGACAAAGCCCTATAAATATTAAATCCCGTTTGAATAATGGAATTCGATGGATACAGGATCTCCCGAATGGTTGTTGTAACAGCCCGATTTTAGCTAAATCAAAAAATGGTTTCAGAACCACAAATCTGATGTCAAAAAAATTTTTTAATATTATTTTTGGTGTTTACAGCATGATAGTAAATATGTGTGAAAATTTTGTGGGTTAATTTTATCGTTTAATAGCTCAATTTGAGAAAAAGGACTAAATCGCATAAAATGTAAAAGTTGCATTCTACTTGTTAAAGGTGCCTAATTGTTATGATTTATTAAATGAAAGGTCCTTATGATGTTATTAGACCATTGATAGTGTAATTTGACATAGATGGCCTTATATGAGATGATTTAAATGTTTTATTATTAAGGGTTAATATGGTAATTTGGTTATTAAGTAAAATAAATAAAAACGAACACCATTTTCATCTTTATTTTCTTCATCTATAACCAAAAATCAAAATAAAAGAAGCCAAAGATGTTGTTTTAGGGTTCGGCCCTTATTGTTCTTGATTAAGGTATGTTCTTTGCTCGATTTTTGATGATTTCTACGTTTTTGTAATCGTTGCTTCGTATTCTAGCTAGCCAATGCCTTAATTTTTGAATTTGTTAATGATTTCATGAAGTGCCATTGTTGAATGCTCGAGCTTTTAAATGTTTGATAATGGAAAATGATTAATTGTTGATATATTTAAATGTTCTGTAAAACGATTTACGTAAAAATGTAATTTAGGGATTAATTTGTGAAAGGTGTAAAATATGTGGTTAAATGTGTGAATAAATGAAAAGAGTGACGTGTTAAGGACCTATAGAGAATTCGGCTAGGTTTGGGTTTAATGAAATTTCATGAATTTTGTGTATTTGTGAATTAGGGATTAAATTGTAAAAATGTGGAACTTTAGGGGCTAAAGTGTAAAAAATGCCTAAATATGTGTTTGTGGACTGAATTGAATGAATTCATGAATAAATGACTTAATTTTGAATGTATATAGATCAAGAAAGAAGAAATCAGATTTAGATAGGGGAAAATTCGAATAATCGATCCAATCCATTTATCCCGGATACGAGGTAAGTTCATAAGCAAATAAATGTCTTTAAATTGAATTATATATGTTTATTTTTCATTGAACTGCATTGAATATCAAATGATCAAATATGAGCAAGAATCGACAGGGTTACAATATCTAAAAGTCCCGTACGAACCTCAGGAATAGTATAGGATACAAATCTCATGACATTAGGATTATCGTTATGTGATTACGTGTAAGACCATGTTTGGGACATTGGCATCATTATTTGATTTCGTGTAAGACCATAGCTGGGCTATTGGCATCGATATGTGATAACATGTAAGACCATATCCGGGATATGGCATTGTATGAGCTATATGTGATTTTCGAGTATCCTTAACGATTCCAAAAGGTTAACAGGCAATGTAAAAAACGAGAAAGAATGTGTGATTGAATTAAGTGATACAGGTACGTATGAGATTCATATGAGTATTGAAAAGAGAAGTATTTGTTGAATTTACATGTGTTTCTTGAATAGATATACAATGAGAAAGCTTTGTGAATTTATATGTGCTTATTCATAATTTGTCTATATGATGGGGATGATGTTGTTTCACAAGATAATTTATTTGTTTATGGCTTACTAAGCTTTTTAAGCTTACTTTTTGTGTTCTTTCCCTGTTTTATAGATAATTGAAGCTAGCTCAGACTCGGGGATCATCAGGAAACATCGTTACACTATCGATCAACTTGTTGGTACTTTTGATGCTTTGTAAATATGGTATATGTATGTATAGGCTAGTGTTATGATGATATTAGCCATGAGAGTTGGCTTGTAAATGATGTAAATGTTGGTGTGTATTTGGCCAATTAGGTTGGCTTAATTTATGAGTTTAGTAAGTGATAGGTGATGTATAAATTGCCTTATGTTTTGGCATGATTGGTATGGTTGTTGTGATGGTTATATACTTGCTCAATTAGCTAGTTGTCAATTGGTGTATTCTTGTTTGAAAAATGGCATGTTGTGGCTTGGTTTTAAGATGATGAATTGGTAAGTTTTTTGTTATGAACTGGTTATTGAATGGATGGATTTTAAATGGCATTAAATGTATATGAAATAGTGTGTTTTGGCTGCCTATAAATGTATTGAATTGGTACAAAATAATGTGGTTTAGGTATGCTTGAGAAAGGGTGAGAAATGTGGTTTAAACCAAGCCTAATTTTTCCCCACACGGTTGAGCACATGGGCGTGTGACTCGATCGTATGCTTGCTGTAACTTAGTGAAAACAAGTCAGTGAGTTACAAGGCTTAGACACACGAACGTGTCTACTAGCCGTGTGTGGCACACGGGTTGGCACATGGTGTAACACCCCTAACCCATATTCGTCGCCGAATTAGGGTTACGAGGCATTACCGGACATATCATAGTACAGAACAAACATTTAATACATTTCTTGCATTCGTAATTTAATCTCATCAAAACACTTATCTTATTCAATTTTGAACTCAAAACTACTATATTACTATCATTGGTATATTTAAAAATTTATTCAAGTATATACAAAATCATTACACAACATTTACCAGACATATTGCATCCATTTTTCATAAGTTGAGTATTAAACATAACATAACATAATCAATACACACGCACATTTTAAAAACTAAATGAGCCATAATGCTCAACTTAAATACCACTTACATATGCCACATGGATATTAGTTAATATGAACAAACAAACTTTATACATTATTTTAAGTAAAAACCTCCACATGGCAATAATCAAACATTTAATTATACTTCACTTAAATAAATATCATTTAAGACTAAACATACCTCTTTTCTAGTCACTAGACCATGCGTATATTGAACCAAATAAAACATAAGTACCATAGCAACATTACATCATGACCATAGTTATTTATACTTTATGTGTATATTTTCTAATAGTAATAAACTATATCTAATCCTAGTTACCAAATGACTAATTGTACCTATTTATTATCACCATTTATGCGCATAAAATCATAATGAATCAAACCATTTTGAGCACAAACAACAACCAAAAAGTATACCCCTTTCGTATGCTAAGTAATATGTCTATAAGGCATTTACACATCCAATCAATTCATTAAATAATCAAGCATGCAAATTAACTTCCATATAACAGTTAAAAAAATATACACATTCTTATCATTATAAACCGAACCTAGATAGCCAATTACCATGGCTGAACATACAACCACTTATATAAATAACACAAAGTGATACAAATTTATTTATACCATTACAAATCCAAAGAAATAACCAATGCATACGGCATCACCAATATAGATATATATATACACCAAATACCTATATTGCATACTTATCATTATGAACCTAATGACCTAGCCAAATATTCATATACATATTATCCACCATTTCCAAACCAATTCATCAATACAATCATACCATTACAAACCAACTCAAAATAACCATATCTATAAATTAAATACCTATAGCATTGCATAGTTCTCACATAGCAAATACAACTAAATTCATTATTAATATATATGTATATAACTAAACACTTAAACACATGATTTAATCAAGCCAAACCTCAAGACCATTCCATTACACAATTTATACCGTAAATCATACTTACAAATTAAGTTAATGCATGACCGAATATCACCATCATTAACATCGTTAGCAAACCACAACCAAAACACATCCATCATCCATATACCAAGCTTACCAAAATCAACTAATCATAAGCCATTTATATATCATTACATCATATAGAATTCATATACTAAGCACACACACACATATATCACGATCAAAATTACTTAAACATTAGATCATTAGCATTAATACCAAGCCATTTTCGCATGGCTAAATATATATACAAATTTCAAAACCAACCAAAACAAATACTAGCCTATACATGCCATAAGTTCAAACTTCAAACTTTTAAAATACCGAAACGATGATAGTGTGACGGATTTCCTTGATGATCCCTGAGCTCGTAACTAACTTCCAAAATCTATAAAACAGCAAATGAACACATACACAGTAAGCTTAAATAGCTGAGTAAGTCTTAAGCAAATAAAACATTTCAATAATATACATAATTCAATTAAACCAAACCGAACCAAACAAAATTTAACTTTGTATACACGAATTATGCTTATCAACTCAATCATTAACTCATAAACATTAATCACATAATATCAATGGCCGAATGTACATATTTTCATAACATAAATAATTCTCACTTATAATGCATATTTCATATATAAATCATAAGTACACACTTACCTTAATTTTTCAATCATTTTAACTTAGCACATACCTAACCCTTTTAGCTTGATTTCACATTTGATCTTTACTTAATATTGCCCATGGAACCATTCGGAATTAATAAGGATACTTGGATAGTCGAAAAGCTCGTACAAAGTGGTCTTACATGTAATCACATATTGATGCCACTATCCCAGACAGGGTCTTACATGAACTTATATGCGATGCCGATGTCCCAGACATGGTCTTACACGTAAATCACATATCGATGCCAACATCCCAGACGTGGTCTTACACAAATCACATATCGGAATCCTATGTCATTACATATGTATCCTAACTATCCTAAGGTTCGTACTGGGCTTTATGACGTTGTAACTCAATCAATTCAGGCTCGAAAATACTTCTCCCATACTTATACAAATTCGGCTTGAACATACATATACAAGTGATAATTCAATTCGGCACAAATAAGATATATACAATCAAATTTAACGACATTTATTTACTTATGAACTTACCTCGTACGAAGACAAAAAGACCAGGTCGACTATTCAACAACTTTAGATTTCCCCTAATCCAAATCTGATTTTATCTTTTCTTGATCTAAATTAATATAAATTAATCTTATTTAATCAAATATTCAATCAAATTCATCCAAAGACACATAAATGGGAAAATTACACTTTTTCCCCTGACATTTTACATTTTTCACAATTTAGTCCCTATTTCACAAAACACAAAATATTCAAAATTTGAATACACCCATGTTAAGCCAAATTTACCCCTAGTCCATATAAGCCCATATGTTTCATTAATTTCACATTTTGACTCCTTAATTTACAAAATTCACAATTTAGTCCTAAATAGACATTTTTACCAAAAATCACTTAATTAAACTTGATAATCTAACAACATATATTTATTTTTCATCATCAAACACAAAAATCATCAAGCTATTAATAATGGAAATTCATGAATACATCATCAAATTCAAAAATTCAAGCATGAGCTAGCTAGTATTCGAAGCAACAATCTCAAAAACGTAAAAATTATCAAAAACCGAACAAAAACTAACCTTGAATCAAGCTTGGACAAGGCCGAACCTAGCATGTTCTTTTCCTTTCTTTTTCTTTTGAAGTTTCGGCCAAAAATGAATTAAAATGCATGGTCATTTCATATATATTTTATTTAATTACATGTTATTATACTTTTTACTATTTTAACCTTAAGTATTTAATTAGAAAACTATTTAATAGTTGTCCTTATTTGTCCATGCATATTTCTAATGGTTAAATTACATCATAAGGACCCCACATTATAAAAGCCATAACAATATAGCACTTAACAAATAGCTAGCCACTTTTACATTTTACGCGATTAAGTCTTTTTAATCAAATCGAACACTCAAACAATAAAATTAAATCACGAAAATTTCACACATATAAATTAACATGTTGTAGACTCCAAAAATAATATTAAAATATTTTTTGACTCGAATTTTTGGTCCCGAAACCACTGTTCCAAATAGGGTCTAAACCGAGCTGTTACACATGGGCGTATAGCCAGCCGTGTGACCTAAGTCAATATACCCTCTTGATTTCACACTACCATGGCACACGGGCATGTCTCTTGCCATGTGATACAAGTTAGTATGTATGCCCTGTTTCCACACCACTTGTGACACGGGCGTGTCCGTGGCCGTGTGATGCAGACGGCCTGTTCACACGGGCGTGTGATCCCTGTATGCATGAAAATTTTCTAAGTTTTTCTAAAGTTTAAAAATGTTATCCGTTTAGTCTCAAACCTCTTCCAAGCATGTTTTAAGGTCTCATAAAGCCTTAAAAGGGACAATGTGATTATGTTTGATCGATGTTTATGTGATAATGGATTCATGTATAAGAAATGTATGTCGTGTGCTGTAAGTTGTTCGGTAATGCCTCTTAATATTATTTCAGTGATCGATACGGGTTAGGAGTGTTACAATTATGGTCCTGCATATGTTACGGACACACCATAGCTCTTACAAGCATTCTGTTATAAGCCCTCTCGAGCTTCTCGCTATATGGTTCCTACGAGTATCTTAATCGGTAGTGATCTTGCATGTGTTGTGGACTATCGTAGCTCTTTGTGAGCATCATGTTATACGATCTATTGTGATCCTGCATATGTTGCGGACACGAACACAGCTCTTTATGAGCGTCCTGATATGGGCTCTTTTTAAGCTTCCTGATATGGCTCGCTTGAACATTCTGTTATATGGCTATCCGAAGCTCCTTGATAATAGCTCCTCGAAGTTACCTGTTAAGCTCAATGAGCTTCCTGTTCTAAACTTTTATGAGTTTCCTGTTATACTCGGATAAGCTTCCTGTTACATGGCTCACATGAGCATCCTATTATATAGCTCAAGAGAGTGCTTCTTAATTATGTGCCCTAATTGGGTACCCCTGAATATGAGTTGATGGTTTACAGTGTTGTACATCTCAAATGTACTACATGTGTGTCCATCGATATTTCAAATAAATTCAATGAGAAAAGTTCTGTTATGGCTAATCTGAACTTGAGATGATTTATCATAGAAATGTATAAGTTATATGGAGATATGATAAGGAAAGTATATGTGTATGAAAGTTATTACATGATGAGCTCATCTTTATTACTTGAAAAATATTTAGAAATTCATGACTAACTTACTTGATTAAGTGTATGTGATTAGGCACTTGGTCAATTTTTTTGGATGCATATTATTTACATGATTACTTAAATTGAATATAAACGGTAAGTTAAATTCCTGTTATGCGAACTTACTAAGCATTAAATGCTTACTTTGTTTTATTTTCCTCTGTTTTATAATATTCGGAGGCTCATGAAGGTTGGAACTTGGTCGAAGACATATTACACTATCCCTTGGATCTCTCGGTATATGAAACAAGCTAACTTTTGATATAATGGCATGTATAGGTTAAATAAATTAAATAATAAAATACTTTGGTTGTAACTAGCCATTGGAATGGTTAGTGTTAAACATACTTTGATGTAATTATATAAGACCTTATCATGGTTGATGTGTGTTAAAAAATGGTTTTATGGTGAAAGGTATATAAACCTTATGATGAATGGATTTGAATTAGTATAATTGATAATATTTACATATAAACATAATTTGCAAGTTTAATCACTCGAACATATGTGCTAATATGTTATATACAATACTTGTATTTGGCTTGATTCAAATGACTTGAATTGGTTTGGAAATGTATTAAAATGTCAATGTAGGTACAAGGTAAAAATTTGGGTGAGAAATAAGGCTTGGAAATGGCCTTATTTTGTCCACACGGATAGACACAAGGGCGTATGTCTCAACCGTGTGTGAGACATGGCCATGCGCACGGGCGTGTGGATTGGTCGTGTGTTCCCTACATCTTAAAAGTTGAGAAATAGAATGCTCAGACTTTGTCACACGGACAGAGAAACGAGCGTGTCTCAATCGTGTGAAACATACGGCCCAACACACAGGCGTGTGTCTTGGCCGTGTGAATCCTGCACCTATTTTTGAAAATTTAATTGTCCACATGGCCTAGCACACGGGCATGTGGCTGGCCATATGACCCAAGTCAGTAGCTACCCTAATTTTGAGCACGGGCTGGGACACGGTCGTGTGCCTCACATCGAATGCCCACATGGCCTAAGACATGGGCGTGTCACCTGGCCGTGTAAGCCACACGGCCTAACCACACGGGTGTGTGTCCCCTGCACCTAAGAAAAATTTTGAAATTTCACAAAAAAATTTCTGAGTTTCCGGTTTAGTTCCGATTTGATTCTAACGTGTATTTTGGGCCTTGAAGACCCAATTAAGGGACAATATGATTGATTTCGGATATGAATAGTAAATGATATGAATTTTTTTGTAATTGATCTATAAACTCTGTTAATGCTCTGTGACCTTATTCCAGTGACGGATAGGGGTTAAGGGTGTTACATCGTGTATAATTATTTTTGGATTAAATTATTAAATTTTAAAGGTTACGATATATTTCAAGTTTCTGCATTTTTTATATATTTAAAATTTAATCCTTATTTTTTTAAGAATTTTGTTCATTTATTTTTTTCATATAAAAATTCAGGTTCAATCTGCTAAACTTTTTGGTATGACATTTTAAAATTTAAAAAAAAAATACTCACTCGATAATAATGGACTTAAATTTAACAAGAAATGTAATGATGTTAACAATTCTTTATATTTATGTTAACATTTCAACTAGAAAAAAATTAGTTAAACTAATTAATGACATTATAAACATTGAAGTACTAAATTATATAAAAATAATTTAAGTATAAAGATTAAATCTCAAATTTCAACATAATATAGAGATCGAAATTAAAATTTAAGTATTTTTATATAATTAAAGAGATCAAATTTGAAAATTAACCATTATTGTTAAGAATGTAAAAAAGGGAAAAAAAATAGAAAAGCAAACTAGGTGTCAAAAAGTAGGACGAAAATTGAAAATTAACCATCATTATTAAGAATGAAAAAAAAAAAAAGAAAAGAAAAAGCAAAACAGGTGTTAACGAAGGAATGTCAGGCCTTAGAGCCTTTCTTTTATATATAATATAGAATGTTATACTATAAATGTAGAATAAGGATTTACTAAGATAATTTCATATCAATATAAAACTTTTGGTTTTAATTTATTTTGTGAAAGAGAGGTAACTTTACATTTATATAATATTATATAATAATTCTAAAATGATACTAATTTTTTTAGTTTTTTAACAATTATTATACTCAATCTATTGATTATTAAAAAATGAAATTAGAAGAATGCCTACTATTAATCTAGAGTATATTTTTAAATGATTCAAATGTTATAATTATTATTTGAAAATGTTTTATTAATACAATATTGAAATTGCTAATATAATTGACATGTTTTAATTATGTTTACTATTTCAAATAAATTTACATTAAAATAATTATATAAAGTAAAAACATATTCTTTTAATAAATTAAAAAATAAATATGTACATGTGGCTGTGGAAATTAATTTAATTTAAACATATATGACATATTATCATTTTATTTCTTGATGAAAATAAAATTAAAGCTTTGATTTCAAGTATACCTTTATAATTAAGTTTGTGTAAATATAATTATCTCGTATTGTGAGTCCATAAATGATTATAAACACAATGCAAACTAAGAGTTTAAAGGTAACAAGCTTAGATTACTGTTAAATAAATTGTCTAAAAAGCTACGTAAAAAACTAATTTACAGATTCGGAGCATATGCAGATATACACTCTCAAAAATCAATTATCCAAATAGCTAATTACAAAATATTAAAAATTTTACTCCTAATAGGATTCGAACACATTACCTTTAACAATTAAAATTATAATTTAGTGATGAAAACTAATTTTCAACTTCATTTAAAATTACCACAAACTAATAAAGAACATATAAATATCAATAAAAATATTTTTTTTAAAATTAAATATTTTAATTAATAATAATTTTAAATATGTTTAAATATATTATTAGAAAAATATATCTTATTTAAAAATTTTATTCTCTTAAATCTCATGAGCTTCTCTTAAATCTCTTTTGCATTCGTACAACTAATTGAACAATTCATGCAATCAACAGAATTTCTAGATTCGTGATTATCCCTTTTTATTATTTGATCAACTCAATTAGTTAAATTATTTTAAATAAATAATTAATTAATATTTATATAATTGAAATAAATATTATAATATAAATTTATTTTGTAATGTAACATAATTATCTTTAGTACATATTATATTATAAAAATAGTATACATAGACTTTTAAGGACATATAATATATCAATTGTTATATAATTAAATTGTGACTGTATAATAATTATTATAACATTATGATATTACAATGTGCATTCTTCTATTAATAATGTGCAACCTAAACCTTAAACATGTAGCTAATTTTATGATAAACTATAGTATATACTATTAGTATTATATAATTAAGTTATATTAGTTATGAATATTATAATAACATAATTCTATATAAAGTTATATATCAAATTCCATTTTGCATGTTGGCTGGAAATAATATAACCATATGCCAAATTCTACTGGATTGGCTAGAAAGCTTTCTCGAGAGTCCTCTTCACTAATAAAGAAGGCAAGAAAAGAGAAACAAATGAAGAAGAATGATTTAGTTGAAATTAAGATTGACTCCTAAAAAGAATTTCTTTTATGTAGGAGTGAGTCTAGTTGATATTACAAAGCAGCCTAACCTATATACAATTAATTATATGTTTAAGGTTTAGATTGTATATCTTCAGTTGAAGAATGCACATTGTAATATTATAATGTTATAATAATTATTTTACATTTATAATTTAATTGTATAACAAATAATATATTACATATAGTTAAACATGTATGTATACTATTTTATATATTATAATATATACTAAATACAATGGCCATGATGTTAATCTTTGGGGGGGTCAAACTAAAATTAGACGTGCAAAAATACTTTTGAGAATGACCTACTTATATTTTTAAGAGGGCTACAATAATTTATACGTAAAAGGAGAAATTACAAAAAACTTAAATTTAGGAGGTTACTTATATTTTTGGAAAGGCCATTGTATATTTACAAATAACTAAATTGAAACAAATTTAAACTCAAGGCCCCCCTAGGCCTCTACTTGACTCCACAATTGACAAAATATAATTGTTGCATTACAAAGTAAATTAATATCATAATAATTATTTTAATTATATCGTAAATCTAAAAATTTTGATAATTCCATCTTATTATTCAATTAAATTTACAAATACAAAAATATGAGTTAAAGAGAATAAGATTTTAAATGAGTTATATTTTTCTGATAAAAATTTTCTAAACATATTTAAAATTATTAATTAATATATTTACTTTTTAAAATTTTATTATTAATATTCATATGTTATTCATTAGTTTATGTAAATTAAATTTTAATCAAAGTTGAAGATTAATGTTGATGGTTAAAGCATTAACTTTAGTTGTCAAAAGTCATGTGCTCCCACGGGAAACAAAATTCCATATATTTATCCGAACAACGAATTAACGAATCTTTCGAATTCAGATAATCTAGAATTTGCAATTATCCGATCGAGAGGAAGAAAGCTTACAATTACGTACTGTTATGTGTTTAGTAAGACAAAGTATAAAGCAACATTTAACCCTCTTTATGATGTAAGCATACATATTACTTGGCTATTGCCTAAATAGCAAAGTTCACCGACTGTACAACAAACAAAACAGACCTATGATGTAGTCCATTCTTTGTGGTGATGAAGTTGACAACTGATCAAATAACTAAGCATAATGCAAATGAAGAACAACCTATTGATCATGACTCCTACATTGAATTTACTCAAATAAAAAACGAATCACGAAATTGATTCAATCTCTAAACAACTGAATTTACCTATTTCAGCTCATTCAATTCATAGGTCTACTTTCATGATGTTAACATGCGATGGCAAAATTACTTCATGTGTCAAAGAGATTGCCTATAAATAAAAGCATTTACAAAGATTGCCTATTATCACTTTAATGTTAACAACAATTCATTGAAAAGTGGCGGATGGAGAAACAAGCATTCTTCCAACACCCATAAACTCAGCAGCAAACTCTTCATCATTTTTCCCTAACATTACTTCTAAGCTACATTCAATATTCCTTCCCTTAAGGACCCAGAACCTGGGTTTTATTTTCTTTTCCAATGAATAACTAAAGTACCTAGGATACCCCACCACATCCTTCGCAGGCTTTCCAATGGTGTTTAAAGGGAAATTGAGTTTCGGTTTTAATACCTCCTCAATGCTGTATCCTAGTAATGGAGGAAACCTATGGATCATCAAAGCAATTTGCCTCCTAGACAGCCCCATCTCCATCAAATAATTGATCCTGTTCACATAATCGGCAGATCGAGTTACAACAACACTGATTTTCTCATGACTGCATGATCTGTAACTTAATGAACATAGTTCTCATCATAACAATGAAGAAAAAAACCGAATGCATGATCCCCATTGTTTATATTTCCAACTTAAATTATGTTATCCAAGTAAAACCATTCCAAACTCAAAAACAAAGCATTCAAGATAGTTCAACAGACTGAACCTCAAGATAGAATGGCATTGACGTTGACATCAAACTTTTTTGTGTGTGATCTTGTCAGGAAAGAAAGTTTTAATACCTCTGTCTTTTGGTCAATACTTTCAATAACAGTTTTACCTACAATGCATTAGTGGAACTAAAATTTTCATTTTCCTTTTTTTTTTTCTTTTTTTCTGTTCATTTGACAATTAAGTATGGTCTTTGGGTATCTTCCCACCACACAACACCTCAACTAATATAGAACAGTGTACTAAAATAAAAGTATTACCGAGGAAGTAGAGTTTTGTTCACATCAGAAACAAGAACCTCAGGATACTTTTTGATGACGCGAGGAAGGTGGTCATTGGAAATACCAAATTCTGCGAGAAACTCAACCTTTTTCTTCAAAGTTGTATCGATGTTGGCAGCAAAGACTTCTGGACAGCGAGAAACTAACTTCCCCACAGTTTCCTGATCAAGACCAAGTCCTTCAAAAAATAGAACCACCTATAGAAGGAGAAATAAATCATAACTATAAAAGAAATATAAAATAATAGAATAGAATAGAATAAATCAGAAGAAAAAGCAATACAAATCAAATTCATTGATTGAAACTATAATAAATTCTTTTCGAAGTTAGGATTTAATGCCACGATTTCACTTTCATAGTTGACTAGAATCCTTGAGAACTAGTCTCTTTGACGACCCTTGGAGAAATGCAAGTTATATTTGACAAGAGTCATCTTAGCTTCACAAACAAAATACTAGGATTAGGCCGTTGAAGAGACAAATCAACCAATCTTGACCACTGAAAAACAGCAGAGTTAGACTCCTGGAATTGCCTCTAATATCCAGAAATCAACATAAAGCTGGTTTCACGGCAATGTAAACATGTAATTGCTAATAAGTTAACTGAAAGGCTGCCAATCACAAAAATAAGTATTACAAAAATGAAAAGCCAATGGCGACATCAGCAAACCCGCCCCCCCCCTTCCCCCACCTCAGAAATATCTCTTCCTCTGAGTGTTGTGTGATCAAATTTCAGTCGATCAGTTCATCGTGGAAGAAAAATCGATTACACAGTGTCAAATAAGGGATTTGAGAAGTCCGGTATTTAAATTTTCTTGTTAATTAGAACTTATATGTATGGTTACAATTTATTCATTAAGACAAATTACAATAAAGAAGCATCCTTAGAAACAGAAAAGTATAAGGCACAATCAAGGAGCAGCAAATAGGAGCAAGGGAAGAACAGCATCCTAATTTTCTTCATGCCATTGAGGGATAAAATCATACTGCATGTCAATTCCTTTAAATATGTAACAGGGAACTGCTAAAAGTGAACCAGATCACCTCTCAAAGCTATGTTAAAGCTAGTTATTCTTTTAAGCGGTGATTCAACATTTATGAGATGGGAATTAAACATTAAGTAACTGCAAAAAATAGAAGCCAAAAAGTGTATCTCAAGAACCCAAACAAAAACATACAACCACCAACCTGGAGAAATTCTTGAAGTTTCTTTAATAGCAGCTGGGGACTTTTGGCAATAACCCGGCCAAATTTCTTGTTTCTAATACCCAATTCACCAAATTGATCCACCATTAACTTTAGCTTGCTTGTAGAACAACCCAATAAATGAGGCCAGCTTCTAATTGCTCGGTCAACACTTGTTTTCGGTATCTAAATCCAAATATGAAAATTATCCAATTCATTACAGAACAACATACGAATAGAAAAGAAAATGAAGATAATGCAACTGTGTAACCAAGTTTATAACTTTAATAAGAAACTATCTATGTTTGGAGATGTAATCAAATGATACAAAACACTAACTTTAGTTGCCCGACAGAAACATAATTATTTATCCAGTTAACGGAGAAAGAAAACTACTTAATAATGAGCTCCTATGCCATAATGATGCTGAATTTTCCTTATTTAATTTGCTTTTAATACCACGTGATTCCACATGCATGGTTTCATTATAGAATGCAACTGTTTCTAGCAAATAAAGGTTGTCATATGTATTTAAATAACTAGTTCCAATAACATTTGAATTTAAAGACAAATTAAGTTGATTATTTCCGAATGAACAATAATATCCAAATTTATCCAACAAAGAAACAGAAACTAAATTCCCTCTAAATGACGGTACAACAAAAGTGTCTTTTAAATCCAAATAAAAACTAGTTCCTAATAACAACCTAAAATGCCCAATTGCTTCCACTTCTATTTATTTTCCATCACCTACAAAGATGTGTCTTTCACCATCACTTACCTTTCAGTAACTCAGGCAACCCTGCATAGAAACACTTATGTGAGTAGTAGCACCAGAATCTATCCACCAAGGGTTTCTAGGTACTAAAGCTAAATTAATCTTAAAACAGACCAAATTAAGAATTATACCTTTCTTTACACGCCAAGCATGATATTTGGTACAATCTTTCTTTACGTGTCCAGACTTATTACAAAAGAAACAACTCTCTGTAGCTTGTTGTTGTTTCTTTTGAGCTAGACCCTTAGCAACTTCATTCTGATATTTTCTTTTCTTGCCCTTTTCCTTAGGGGCATTGGCCAAACGAGCACTTTCAGAGTTATCATGCTTCAACCTTTCTTCCTCTTGAACACAATAAGAAATGAGCTTATTTAGGGTCCATTTCTCCTTTTGACAGTTATAACTAATTTTAAATTGGTTAAACTGTGCAAGAAGCGATACCAAAACCATAAGAACAAGCAATTCCTCAGAAAGCTCGATCTTAAGTTCCTTAAGTCTTGAAGTAGTGTGGAACATCTCCATAATGTACTCCCTTACGTTTTCTTGATCCTTATACTTCATAGACATCAAAGAAGTCAAAAGTGATGTCATCTCAACCTTATCGTTTTTAGCAAAATGTTTCTCAATTTCATCAAGGAAACCTTTAGCCTGAGTAATCTTTTCAGATTCTATGCCCCTAAAGGCTTTTGGAATGCTATGTTTCATGATCATTAGACTCATGCGATTTGAACGATCCCACCTCTCAAAGTCCCTCTTAATATCAGGGCTGCTTTCCCCAGTGAGAGGTGTAGGTTGTTCTTTCCTTAGTGCAAGGCCTATGTCCACACAACCAAGCACTATAAGTAAGTGCCTTTTCCATTCCTTAAAACTAGTTCCATTAAGCATGGGCATAGAATTTATATTAGCAGATATTGTGGCAGTAGAAGATGAATTAGCTGAATAGAGAACAAAAAATAAGCTTAAATCAATATTTATAAGTAAACAATAAATTCAAGATAATGGCTAATCCCATCTCAAGATACCAAACACTACATTAATATCAAGTCTTTGGACAGTAATATTAATAGTAAGCGGTACTCTTGTTGTAACAATCAAACATTGACAATAAACTATGTCAAGTAATGAATTAATCTTTGAACTAACTTATTGCTCACATAAAATACCTTATAATTGTCACACATTTATCACCACAGATGTCGTTGTAATGCTGCTAAATATTAACTTACCTTTGGGTCAATCAATAAACGCATGAATTACTAAAACATATAACCATCTTAATATTTCAAATAAACTATTCTACACAAAAGATCTCACTTTGGTGGCATTTTGTTTCAACTAATTTATTTAAAATATTAGACATCCTTAATTAAAAGCCAAAATCTGAATTTATTTGTTCCAAAATATTTATCTTAATTTTATCTTTCAATCAAATTAAAAGATAAACATATATATTTATATAATTTTCCAAAACCACATACATTAAACTAATCAAATCATGCATATATTATATATTTATATATATAAACAAAACATATATATGAATCAATTTCTATATATACATTTCTATATATTTTTTAAATTTCATATAGGATTAAAATAATGATAATCACATGCCTTGCAAATATACAGGAACTGAATCGCAATATTTTCAAATAAAGCTTAAAAACGCAGGTATCAAATAATATTACACAAATATTTTAAACTTTATAATTGAATCTATTAATTCGAAAATCACCAAAAAAAATTAATATGAATTCAAGATAATAAAAAACTTTAATATAAATCTTCAAAAAACAACATATATATCTGAAATATAAAACCCATGAAATTTTATGAATCAATTATTCAAATGAAGAGCCTGAATCAATTCCCAATGATTCGATATGACGTGGCTCGGATGCCACTTGTTAGATTTATAAAATAAATCTAAAACACAACTTAATAAACCAGGATCTGTCATGTCAAATCATCAAGAATAAATCAAGAACAAAACTAGATGCAGAAGCGTACCTGAATCCATGGATTCCTTGAAACTTTCTGGATATTGGGGATTTGATCTTCCAAATTAGCACACAAGAAATTCAGAGAATATCTGCTCTCTCTTTCTTAATGATGGGATATGAGAAAAGATATCTTATATGTAATTTGGGGACCATAACCCTAATATTTGTAACCTTGGTATATTAGTTCTAATCAAATTCTAATTAACCCATCATTAATTAGAATTTGATTAGAAGAGTATCTATACATATTTGACCCATATTTTATTTAATAATTAAAAGCCCAATAAAATTCTAACCAAATTAGATCACTTTTAATTTGGGCTAACCTATCATGATAGTAAATAATAACATGTAATGATCCTTATTATATATGTGATGTCCAAATTTTCCAACAGGGAGGGCAGTTTGGTGTAGTCAATTACTAGTTCTATAGCTATTTACACTATGCAAACTTCACAATTACCTGCTTCAGTGACCAAAGATTTGGATTTTTTAAGTCGTAATTTCCTTTGGGGTTCTTTTTTTGAGAAGAAAAAAGTGCCTTTGGTTAAGTGGGAGACTGTATGTCGAGAGAAAAGCAATGGTGGCATGGGCATTCGTCGTTAAGCTTCTATGAATGCAACTCTTCTTGCTAAATTGAGATGGGAATTGGAGAATGGGGACTCTACTCTTTGGGCTCGTGTGTTGCGATCAAAATACTTGAATGGTGAGAATTTTCTTAATTCTAGACCTAAACTGAACTTATCCCATCCCTGGAGGAGTATTCAATCTTCAAAAGCTCTTGCTCATAAGGGTTGTGCATGTTTGATAGGTGATGGTGCCGCTGCTTCCTTTTGGTATGATAGGTGATTGGTCAATGGTTCTATTATGGAGAATTTTGAGGTCTTTGTCTCCCTTGACTTCCATCAGTTAACTGTTAAGGACATTGTCATGGATACTAGTTCTTATAAGAAGCTTGTAGATGCCTTGCCAATTGAAGTCCAAGAGTAATTATCATTGGTGCATGTTTTGGAAGGTGAGAGAGATCCCAATTTCTGGACTGCCTCTTCAGATGGTAATTTTTCCATCTCCTTTGCCTATAAATTGTTGATGTTTAATGCCCCTATAAATGGTTTTTGGATGAAAATTTGGAAGTTGGATGTTTCTCCTCGTATTCGTTTCTTCTTATGGTTGATCACCCATGACCATTTGCTAACTAAGGCAACGTGTGTTCGTCAAAATATTACCAGTGATGCAACTTGTCCTAGATGCGGATGTCATAAGGAAACTACGTTGCAAGTGCTTCGAGATTGCGCCTTGTCTCAAACATTATAGTCACATCATTTACGCGGTGAAAGGTTAGTGCATTTCAACTCATGCAATTTGAATGAATGGTTGCGTGCAAATTTTTCTCATAACTCATTCCTTATGGAAAATCCAGTTGCTTGGTCTCAATATTTTGCATTTACTTGTTGGCTGATATGGTGGTGGAGAAACAAGACAATGTTTGTAGCAGATTTCATGTGGCCGGGTAATACTTCCCACTTGATAGCTACTAGTATTGGTAATTTTAATAGCTATAAAGTTAATCTACAACTTCCTAATCGTCACGTTAACTATCTTATTGCTTGGTCTCAACTACCCCCTAGGTTTGTCAAAATGAACGTAGATGTTGTGGCTACTTTGAATCTTGGAGATCTACCCATAGGTGGTTTGTGTTGGGATAATATTGGTCTTGCCTATTTGGCTTTACTGGGAAGTTAAGATATGGGCACATCACCAAAGCTGAGCTTTATGCTATATATAATGGTCTTTATTTGGCATGGGAGCATGGCATAAGGAATCTTGTTATCGAGTCAAACTCACTTGTGGCTGTTAACAAGATTTTGACCCCTTACAACAACATGATCCTTTCTCCTTAGTAGTGATCCAAAATTGTAAGGAGCTGCTTCAATGCAATTGGATTTGTACTTTTGTTTATATTTATCGTAAAGCTAATATGTGTACAGATTTTTTTGGCGATCTAGGAATTCCAAGGGCCTTTTGATGTAACTAAGCTGGTTCATCCTCTAAGAACCTTACCAAGGATTATCCAGGAGGACGATGCGTGATATTCGTAACAGGTTTTAAAGATTTATAAATGAAATGTTCTTGAGACTAACTTATTATCACGATTAAGGCAAGTGTCCCTATCGAACAGTAGTATAGTTCAGTAAGACTGGATTGTCAAACCCAAAGGAACTACGAGTACTAGTATTTACTTCCTTTTTATTATCTAGCCTAAAATTTAAGAGGTTTGGTTGTCTAAACTAATTACTGACTAAGAATGCACAGAAAGAAAAACTTGGGAAAATACTTTTGGGAATATTCAATTGATTGAGACAATACCTACTGACAAATCCACCTAGACTTCACTTGTTATTTGACTTTGAATCAGATGATTTATTCATTTGACTTGATCCGTAGAAATCCTTAATTTATATTATTATCTCTCTTGAGACTAATAACGTCTAACCCTAGGTTGAATAATTGAAATCTCTTTCTAATTAACACCCTAGAATTGCATTAACTCGATCTATGGATTCCCTTATTAGGTTTCACCCTAATCCAACAAAATCTTGTCACCCTATCTCTAGGCGCGCAATCAACTCCACTTAATTATGACAAATTTACTCTTAGACAGGGTCTATTCCTCCCCTGAATAAGAGCTTAACTTGAATCAATATCTTGGAATATCAAAACAAGAATTAAGAACACATAATTAAGAATAAGTCAAATATTTATCATACAATTTAGATAATAATAACAAGATCTGTCATAGGTTTCATTCCCCTTAGGTATTTAGGGGTTTAGTTCATACTTATGAAAGAAAACATCTCAAAAGCATAAAGATAACAAAACATAAGAAAACCCAAAACTCCTGAAGGAACTTGAAGGGAGATCTCCAGTCTTGATGATGAATCCGACTCTTGAGATGGATCAATCGGCTTTCCTTGAGTAATTCCTTGCTTCTTACTCCGCATCCCCCTTTCCTAAGTGCCTCCTCAAGTGTTTAAATAGGCTTTGGAATGCCTAAGAGCCCTCAAAATTGGCTTTTTCCGAATTGGACTAAACTTGGGTTCGACAGGGACACGCCCGTGTGACACACCCGTGTGCGATTACTGAAGGCCGTGGTAAAGGTTGTTAAATAGGCACGGGCGTGTGATCCACCCGTGTAAGTCGTGCTTCGATCCTACCAAATTGACACGACCGTGTGACACGTTCGTGTGAGGAAGTCCAGACCGTATTATTTTTTCATATGGGTCCATTTTCTCCGTTTTTGGCCCGTTTCTCGCTCTTTTTACTCTCCTATGCTCTCTTAAGTATAAAACATGAAATTAAAGGATTAAGAGCATCGAATTCACCAAATCTAAGGAGAAACCATCCATAAATACATTAGGCATAGGGTAAAAATATGTATAAATTACAGTTTATCAAATACCCCTACACTTAAGCATTTGCTTATCCTCAAGCAAAACCCTCAAATCACAATCAAAATAAATTCTTCTTAACTTATCATTCCGATTAATAATATCTCAAAATAATCCAAAAGTAATCATACATTGAGAATTTGACTGAAAGAACATCAAAGTTCCAAAACATTCCAAGTTGAGTATTTTATCATGAAAGCATAGGTGTCTCCCCTTATCTAAGTAATTACCTTCGACTTAAAATGTTATAGAGTTTTACATCCTCACTAAAGATTCACTCAAATCACTCGAGGTGTTTAAGGACAATACATGAAGCACTCAATAGTCAATAATGAAAAGTCATTACCATAGGTTTGCATGAAAATCAAATCTCCACCACTATATATTGAAATGAACATCAATCAAAAGGTCTTTAAAGGGTTGTAACGTGGCTTTGGTTAGGGGGTGTGGTCACAAGATGAAAGAAAAGGTTAGAATCGAGATTGAATTGGAAAATTGCCTAACTAGAAAAAATAATTAAACATCAATTGAATACAAGTGAGCTCCTTCTCAGAAAATGGAATTTAGATACTGCGGCTCAACAATACCGAATTACTACTAATATGTAAGTATGAATGTTTTTTTTAAGAATAAGTCAAATACATAGAAGATCAAAGCATAGCTAAGCAATTAGTTCAAATCAAATCTCGACAAAAATAGGAATCAAATTAGGGGATTTCAACAATAATGGTTTATGGGTTAATATTGAAGGTAAATCAATTAATGGCTTGTTAGGCTCAAAGGGGTTTACTAAGGGTTAATTATAAAGGTAGGCTTTTGTGGAGTGAGTGGGTTAAACCTAAATGCCTTTATCATTTTGACATATCAAATCAAATGGTGTGGTCTTGACATGCATAGTCAAGCAAGTTCTAGAATAACAATTCAATACTGACGCACTCAAAGCAATAATAAAAGTGAGCATGAAAGAAATAGTAGTTGCTCTAAAGGCTCAAAATCTCACAAAAATTACGGCTTTTTAATGTTTAAAACTGTGAATTTCAACTCAAGATAATACCTAAACTTGGGTGAAACAACCTATAAAATTTTAAATTCAAAAGTCAACTTATCATGCTTGATTCTTTAATATCTTAAAGTTTAAACAATCAATGCATGAATGCCTAAGTTTTAATTCAAGACATATCAATAAAAATCATAAATTAATCAAAATTCATTCTAATCATGGCATGAGAAGATCACATGAGAATAAGATACAATTCATGGATTTCTAATGACGATATGAAAAACCCCCCACACTTAAGATGTAGATTGCCCTCAACGTAAAAGGATAGATATATTGAAAAAGATAGATTGATAATCATAAGATAGGGAGAGAAGTGAAACTTCCTGAATGATGAATGAACTCCTTGAATTGGGGTTATGGAGAATAATCGGCCAAAGCAATGATAAGGGTGAAGGAGGATACTCCGGTGGTGGTAGAGGTTGGGTTCCACAAATGCTGCGTCAAAAGAATATTATATCTTAAGTTGGCTATGGTCATGGTTGAGCAGGGCATGGCAGTCGTGGAGAACCTTTCTCAGTGGAGTTTCAAGTTCCTGAGTAATAGTGAGCTTTGGAGCTCTTTATAACTGTGATAGAATTAGGAACTCTTTTAGGAAATATATAAGGAAGAATAAGTACTCGTAATGAATTAGCCAAAATTAAAAATTGTAAAATAATAATTATAAAACCTAATAAAAATAAGGTGAAAGAAAAATAAAAAGTAGTCTTAAATGAAAATAAAAGGAACAACATAAAATAATAAATGAAAGTTTTTAAACATCTTCATTGCCAGATGGTTCGCGAGGTGGGGGTGGCGATGAGATGTGGAAGTGCTGACAAATCTGTTGTAGAGTAGCATCAATGTTATCGAAGCGCCAAAAACACTGCTGCTCGAATCAAGTAAGGCGCTCGGAGATTCAGTGTATGAAGCCGCTGCATAAACTGGACGATGAGGAGGTGGTGGCTGAGATGGTGGGTCCTCGTGACGTGGAGGGACATTATCAGTAATATCCTCGGGGTCTTCCTCCTCGGTGGACTAGGCGAGGCGATACTAAGGAGGTGAGTTCCTCGGTGCTTCTCGATCATCCTCATATGTACCATGCTCGAGATGCCCTATGGAGACAGCTGGCCGATGAGAGTGAGGGAGGATGATTGGGTCGCTGTGTTAAGGAGCTCGAAGTGTCGAGCCAACCGAGTTACGTAGGGGCCAATGGAGATGACCCCCTCTAATGCCGATCCGTCTGGTGGCGAATGGCAAGGACAATGAAGTAGGCGAGGTCAAAGATGTGCTCATTCGCCATACTCCATAGAAACTAGGCGTCGTGAGTGTTGACGACGCCGGCGTTCTCTCGCCAGCCTATCAAAGTGTGTGCCAAGATGGTGTGTAGGTATCTCAAGGAGGGAGAGAGAGCTGATTCCATAGAGTGGCTAGGATCATAGGAAGCCGAGCTAGGGACCAAAGCATCCCAACACTTCGAAGGGGAGTAGTAGATGTGGCGATGGAGGGTGTTGAGCTCATTGTCTTCCATGAACTCTTCCGTATAAAGCCCCAAAGCGATACCGAACTCGGGCACACTTAACTGGTGGACTAAACCACTGAGACAGAACTGGACTGTTCCAGGGTCATCGAAGTTGGTCATGATATCTTGAACATGGAAGGTCGAGCAAAGTTCAAGTGTAAGCTCAAGGTACGTCAGCTCGATGATCACAAAGAAGAATTCCCATGGATCGATTGTCAGGAGGGCTCAGACATCGTCAGGCAACTGAACTTGTTCAAGCGTGGTCCAGTCAATGCAGCGGCCCACACCTAAAGGTCAGACCCCAAGTATCTGAAAAAGTTCCTCGTGATTTTCTAGTGGAAACTGGAGGAAGGGGTGTCGGTTTTTCGAGATGGGACTTGAGAATGACGTTGCCCCTTTCTGCTTCTTAGAGGCGAGAACATCAGTCTTCTTACCACGTGATGATGACATTGTACTTGCGTTGAAAAATTGAAACTCAACCAATACGTCCCAAAAATAGCACAGAAGCACAAAACTAAATATGAAGATTTCATGAGACTTACGTAATGGATGAAGTAAACAAAACTACTAAATGTATCAAGTTATAGTATTATTGGAATAATGTAATAAAAATATGAATGAATGTATATGGGAAGCATAAATTTCATGAAACTAGGAAAAATGAAAAAGTAGAGCATAATGGAGTAACTAAAATGACAAAATTCTTATAAACAAGCAAAAGTATTCTATTGTTCTAACTATGATAATTCATTTAAAATAGGCAAATAGAGCATAGAAATCATGAAATAAAAAATTTCAAAGGAGATAGAGAGAAAAGAGTAAACAAACGCAAAAAGAAGGAACTTGGGGCATCAAAATCGGTGTTGTAAGCGGCGCACGGGCGTGGGGGGTAGGGCGTGTGGAGTTGCAGCGGCTAGGGTTAGGAATTTTTGGGGAGGGAGATAATAAAGAGTGAGGGATTTTTATAGATTTTGGGGCACACAGCTGTGGGACACGCCCGTGTGCCCTAATTTTTGCCCGTGTGTTTCTCGAATTTTGAATTTAGGCGTGTTTGACATTCTACCCATGCCCATGTTGCTTGAGCGTGTGAGTGCACACGGCCGTGTCTTACTTCGTTCGCTTCTCCCATGCCCGTGTGAACTTGACAGGTTCACCCACAGATGATGGGCACGAGCATGTTGCATGCCCGTGATAATTTGACAGGTTCACCCACGGTTTTGAGGCACGGTCGTGGCGACTTTATCGCTTCCTGTGTTGGAAAAATTTTTCCCTGTTTTCGCACGGCCTAAGGCACGCTCGTGTGCCTGGTCGTGTGGTATTTAGAGAGTCCGTGTACCATGATTCGGTTAGTACGTTAGATGTTAAAAACTCAAATTTAAAGAAATTAATACTATTAGTGACCGTGTTCCCTTCCAAGAAGCGCTTATTTATAGTCTAAGCTCGACTTACTTCTCTAGTGCGTGATCATGCTGAATCGAGTAGTTTACACTCCTCATCCCTACTATCAATTTTATCAACATAACGTTTAAGATGAGTACCATTTACCTTGAACGTACCAAATTTGGAGTGGTTTACCTCGACGGTACCATATGGAAAAATACTAATTACCGTAAGAGGGGTTTCTTCATTTGGTTCAGAAGTGGCAATTCGAGGATCTACTGCATCGAGTAGTACTTTGTCTCCAACTTTAAGTTGATTTTTAGAGGAATTAAGCTCATCATGGTGTGGTTTTGGTTTATCTTGTTTTCTCGATTTATGTGTCCGCCATTCATCTAGCTCCTCAATTTGTAACCTTCGTTCTTCATGGATAGGTTCTTTGTTATTGCTTGGCTTATGTATGTTCTTCGAACCTGTTTTCTGCAAAGAAGGTTGCACTATATGGTTAGTTTTAGCAAAATGATTTGTACGGTCACCTTCGATTTTTGATGTGTTATTCAAATTACGAGCTTGAAGGTGATTGTTTCGTCTCCCACACTAAGTGTGAGTTCACCTGTGCCAACGTCAATAATTGTTCTGGCGGTTGCTAAAAAGGGCCTTCTTAAAATTAAGGGGACGTTGCTATCCTCCTCTATGTTTAGAACAACGAAATCAACTGGGAATATAAATTTGTCGATTTTAACGAGTACATATTCAATAATACCTCTAGGAAATCTGATAGTTTTATCTGCTAATTAAATGCTCATCCTAGTTTGTTTGGGTTTCCCTAGACCTAGTTGCTTAAATAATTTGTAAGGCATAACATTGATACTAGCCCCTAAATCAGCCAACGCATTATTAAAATCTAAACTACCAATTAAACAAGGAATTGTAAAACTCCTTGGATCTTTTAGTTTGTTAGGCAGCTTATTCTGTAGAATGGCTGAGCAGACCGCATTCAGCTCCATATGCGATACTTTATCTAACTTCTGCTTATTTTCCAAAAGCTCCTTTAAAAACTTGACTGTGAAAGGGCTTCAATAAATGGTAAGTTAATATGTAGTTTCTTTAGAAGTTAAAGGAATTTACCAAATTGTTCGTCTAAGCGGTCTTTCCTTGTCGTATTGGGGTATGACACGCGAGATTTATATTTTGTAATCACCGGCTTTGGCTCATTGTGGTCGACCTCATTCTTACCTATGCTTACCCCCATTTCTAGCCTTGGTTCTGCAACTAGCCATTCCTCATCTTGAATGGCAATTGCGTTGAGTTGCTCCCTTGGGTTAGATTTAGTGTTACTTGGTAAGCTACCTTGTGGTTGTTCAGAAATCAACTTGGCGAGCTATCCAATTTGAGTTTCGAGCCCCTGGATTGATGCTTGTTGATTTTTGAATGCTGCCTCGGTATTTTGAAAATGAGTTTCTGACACTGAGATGAATTTTGTTAGCATCTCCTCAAGGTTCGACTTTTTCTTTTGTTAGTAGGGTGGTTGTTGGAAGCCTGGAGGTGGTAGTCTCTGATTCCCTTGGCCTTCCCATAAAAAATTAGGGTGGTTCCTCCAACCTGCATTGTAAGTATTACTATAGGGATTGTTTTGAGATTGAAGGTTGTTACCTATGTAATTTAACTATTCGTTCTCCATGTTGCGGCCATAAGGTGGGTATTTTGAACTGCTTGATCTGCCTCCACTTGCTTCGTATTGCATTACTGGGTGAACCTGTGAAGAACTAAGGAAACCATCAATTTTCTTAATCAAGAGTTCTACCTGATTAGAGAGCATAGTGACCGTATCGATGTTATAAACGCCGGCTTTTTTCGTTGCTTTGTCCTCATGACTTGCCACTGATAATTATTCAGTGACATCTCCTCTATAAATTCATAGGCATCTTCAAGTGTCTTATTATTGATGGTTCTGCCAACAGCTGCGTCAACCATTTGTCGAGTCGAAGGATTCAGGCCATTATGAAAGGTTTGAACCTGTAGCCAAAGTGGTAATCCTTGGTAAGGGCATCTTCTCAAGAGGTCCTTGTATCTCTCCCATGTATCGTAGAGTGTTTCTAAATCCATCTGCACAAAGGAAGAAATATCATTACGTAATTTAGCCGTTTTAGCCGACGGAAAATATTTTAATAAAAACTTTTCGGTCATTTGTTCCCAAGTAGTGATTAACCCCTGTGGCAACGAGTTCAACCTCTGTTTAGCTTTGTTTCTCAATGAAAAAAAGAATAACCGAAGACGAATAGTGTCATCAAAAACACCATTAATTTTAAATGTATCACATAGTTCCAAAAGGTTTGCCAAGTGAGCGTTGGGATCCTCGTCCTGCAAACCATCAAACTGAACAAACTGTTGTATCATTTGAATTGTTTTAGATTTTAGTTCAAAAGTATTTGTGGCTACAGCCGGTCTAACTATACTCGATTCAGTTCCTATTAAAGAAGGTTTAGCATAATAATACATAGTGCGCGGAGTAGGATTCTGATTAATAGCAATCGTAGGAGGTAGCGGATTTTCTTAGTTTTCGGCCATCTCCTCGGTTGTGGTTGAAGTATCATTCTCTTGCTCGTCCTTTGTGTATCTTAGGCTTCGCCTTATTTCTCTCCTGTTTCTGCAAACTGTGCGGTCGATCTCACCATCAAAAAGTAGTGGTCCTGACGGGTTTCTTCTGGTCATAAACTAGAAAAACCTGTTAGAAGGAAATAAGAGAAAAATTAGAAAAGAAAATAAAAATTTAAATTGTAATAAAAGTAAAGTGGCTAAAGTAATAAAAATCGAGTTTTCCTAATATCCTAGTTCCCCGACAACAGCGCCAAAAACTTGATGCGTGATATTCGTAATAGGTTTTAAAGATTTATAAATGAAACGTTCTTGAGACTAACTTATTATCACGATTAAGACAAGTGTACCTATCGAACAATAGTATAGTTCAGCAAGATTGGATTGTCGAAACCAAAGGAATTACCAGTACTAGTATTTACTTCTTTTTTATTATCTAGCCTAAAATTTAAGAGGTTTGGTTATCTAAACTAATTACTAACTAAGAATGCATAGAAAGAAAAACTTGGGAAAATACTTTTGGGAAAATTCGATTGATTGAGATAATACCTAAGGACAAATCCACCTAGACTTCACTTGTTATTTGACTTTGAATCAGATGATTTATTCATTTGACTTGATCCGTAGAAATCCTTAAGTTATATTATTATCTCTCTCGAGACTAATAACGTCTAACCTTAGGTTGAATAATTTAAATCTCTTTCTAATTAACACTCTAGAATTGCATTAACTCGATCCATGGATTCCCTTATTAGGTTTCACCCTAATCCGGCAAAATCTTGTCACCTTATCTCTAGGCACGCAATCAACTCTGCTTAATTATGATAAATTTACTCTTAGACAGGGTCTATTCCTCCTCTGAATAAGAGCTTAACTTGAATCAATATCTTGGAATATCAAAACAAGAATTAAGAAACATAATTAAGAACAAGTCAAATATTTATCATACAATTCAGATAATAATAACAAGATCTGTCTTAGGTTTCATTCCCCTTAGGTATTTAGGGGTTTAGTTCATACTTATGAAAGAAAACATCTCACAAGCACAAAAATAACAAAACATAAGAAAACCCAAAACTCCTGAAGGAACTTGAAGGGAGATCTCCAGTCTTGATGATGAATCTGGCTCTTGAGATGGATCAATCGGCTTTCCTTGAGTAATTCCTTGCTTCCTACTCTGCATCCCCCTTTCCTAAGTGCCTCCTCAAGTGTTTAAATAGGCTTTGGAATGCCTAAGAGCCCTCAAAATTGGCTTTTTCCGAATTGAACTAAACTTGGGTTCGGTAGGGACACGCCCGTGTGACACGCCCGTGTGCAATTATTGAAGGCCGTGGTCAAGGCTGTTAAATGGGCATGGGCGTGTTATCCACCCGTATAAGTCGTGCTTCGATCCTACCAAATTGACACGGCCTTGTGACACGCCCATGTGAGGAAGTCCAGGCCATGTTGTTTTCCCATGTGGGTCAATTTTCTCCGTTTTCGGCCCGTTTCTCGCTCTTTTTACTCTCCTATGCTCTCTAAGTATAAAACATGAAATTAAAGGATTAGGAGCATCGAATTCACCAAATCTAAGGAGAAATCATCCATAAATACGTTAGGCATGGGGTAAAAATATGTATAAATTACGGTTTATCAAGGACATGATTGGTGTAGTTAGGCCTAGGGCCATTATTATTTAAAGTAGTCTTCGACTGCTCTTATGTACAAAAAAAAAAGCCTTTAATATTATATTTATTTTGTCTCATAATAAACCGTTTCATTTAATATATCTAATATTTTCATTAAAATATTAATAAAACTATATTTTAATTAACACCCATGATCATCCTACGTAAAATAGTTTTTAATATCATTTAAATTTTACTATTTTCCACAAAATTTATGTATGTAATATATTTAAAATATTACAAATATGTTATATTTCAAATTATTTATATAAATAGTAAGTCCGTGCGAACTAGTATAATATAAAAAAAGGTACGAAAGTATATATAGAAATATTGAATTCTAGATTAATTCTTTGAATTTCAAAATACTTTCTTTTTTAATTATATTTAAAATACGTCTTGCTTTTAAAACTACGTTTTAATTATTATCTTCTTGCCATCAATAATAATGATTTATTATTACATTAATTATAAATTCTAAATTATTAAAAATTCTCTTCTTACACATTTTTGTATTTGCATAATTAGTCCTTAATACTCTATTTTGAATTGTAATTTACTACTAACCCAATTTACAATTAAGCTAATTAATTACCATACTAATTAATAGTGAATATATTTATTATTTACTAGACTTGTCCATGGATCGGGCTTATGGCCCGTCCCGAAAGCCCGCTCAAAAAGTGAGTGGGTTTGGGCAAAAATATAAGCTCGAAAAATGGGTTTGGACAAAAAAATAAGACCCATTTTAGGCCTCGGATAAGGTTATTTTGGCCCAGGCAAAAAAATATATTGTTTTCTCACTATTTTGTTGTTGTTTTTTCACTGTTTTACTTTCATTTCACTATTATGTTACTACTATTTTGTTATTATTGTTTGGAAATTATATAACTCTTGTTTCATTGTTAATTTTGCTACTATTTTAAAGATATTTGCTTGTTAAATTATACCTATATTAGTATTATTTAAGTATAAATTTTTTTAATTTATTTTCAATTTGTTGGAAACATTTATTTGAATGTTTTAGTGTTTTTGATATACATATTATATTTTTTAGTTTTTTTTATATAAATTTTTTTATACGGACCGAGTCGGGTTTAGCCAAAAATTTAGGCCCTTTTTTAAGTCAAATTTGGGCCTATCAAATGAGCCTAAAATTTTATTAGGATTCGACTCATAGACAAATCTATTATTTACACTGTCAATAGTTAATTTCATGTTAAGCATTATTTACTGCCTTTGTATTTGAAAGCAATTAAAGATTTATTTTTTAATAAATTAATAGGAAAATCATATATCATATCATATATATAATATAATATAAAAGAAGGTACAAGAACATGTTCGAAAAAATTGAGCTCTAGTTTCTTTTAATTATATTTAAAGTTGATCCTGATTTTAAATAAAATTTTAAATGCAATTTTCTTGCCATTAATAATAAAGTTTGATATAATAACTATATTCTATTTTCTTTCATTGGTTAAATTTTTAATAATTAACTCACTTTTTTCATTTTAATAACTATTTTTTATTTTCTTTCTTTGGTAAAATTTTATTTTAAATAATAAATTTATGCTCTTTAATTCGTTTTCACATTTTATAATTTATTGTTTTTTGAATAATAGTTTATTATTTATTAACTTTTCATTAAATTCAAATATTTTTTTGAATAAAAAATTCATATATTTTGTTCCTCACTTCTTCCCTCAAGGACTTGTGTCAATTGACACAACGTTTCCATGTTTTTCAACATTGTTGAAAGGAACATCATTGATATGATTTGAATTTGATGCTTTAATCACCAAAGGTGGATGGGGGATAAAATAACCTTTCTTATTGGACTTAAGCCTAATTTGCCCTTTCATAAAGAAGTAATTACAACCCCAATACCGATCCCAATTGTCATAAATTACTCACCCGAATACCTCACAATACAATAAATAAACCTCTTCAAATAATATCTAAAAGAGTGTTATAAAATAACCACAAAACACAACAAATTTGTAGACAAAGACACTAAAAAATTGCACACCAAATGACGCCACAAGCATTCTATTTATAGGCTGATGCAAGAGTTTACCAAATAGAGTTTTGATAAGCTTTAAACTCCTATTTAAAAGCTAAACCATCCTATTAATTATCCTGAGTATTTATCAAATAAAAGTCTTCATAAATCAATCGTCCAACTACTCTAAAACTATCTCAAGAAATAAGTATAAAGATAAACATTGCCTTTATTTTAAACTTCTCAATTTAACCAGTTAAAGAGCTGAAGAGTCCTAACCAAAAACCAACTTTTGTTTTATTAAACATGTCACTCCTTAGTAGGCTAAAAAAGTCAAACACCTATGGGGCAGAAACAACTCACGACCCAAGCAGAAAATTCATTCTCATTCTAACCGAATATGGAATGAACAAGTAAAAAACCCAACAACATACGATATAAAAGAAGGTACGGAAGCATACCTGGAAACATTGAGTTCTAGATTGGTTTTTTTAAGTTCCAAAATACTTCCTTTTTTAGTTATATTTAAAGTGGATCCTATTTTTAAAATTAAGTTTTAAATACTATTTTCTTACCATTAATAATAATGATGTATTATTATAACAATCTGATTTTCAGTGGTACTAGAAAATGTGATTTTGAAACCCCATTTCCGTAAATTGTGTTTGTAAATATGAAATAGAAATATCTACAGAGCTAATATAAAAATATATTTAAGAATGATCAAATAGTTTAGCCGATAAATCAATTAATTAAAGTTTAAGGACTAAATTGTAAAAGTCTAATTGCTATAGGATTTTAATTAACAAAAGACTTGATGACTTATATGACAATTAACCAAAGGACCAAAATGGTCATTTAAATATTTTGCAACATAGGATAATGGGTAATGATGGTGTTCACCAGTAATTGTGATTAATGATAATTAAAGTAAAATAAATAAAAGATTAAGTTAATTAAGACTAAACTTAGTATAAAAACTAAAAAAAGTGAAGAAAGATGAAAAAGCCATCATCTTTCTCATTCACCATCCACAAAGGAAGAAAAACCTTCCCTAACATTATCAAGGTTTGACCAATAAATTAGGTATGAAATTCAAGTCCTTTTCTTGAAATTTTTATGGATTTATGGTCATGGTAGCTTGATTTAGCTAGCCCATATACCAATTTGATCAATTATTAAAGTTTTAGCAAGTTGCTATTGTTGAGATATTGATGAATTAGGCTTGAATTTGATAGATATTAAGCTTAGAATATGAAAAAGGACTAAATTGTAAAGTTAGTTAAGCTTAATTATAAGCTTTGTAACATTAGGAACCACATTGAATATGTGTAAAACCTATCATGAAATTTTTCTAGAAAAAGAAAGTATAGAGTCCCTAATGAAAGAATATGAAATCGTATTTTAATTCGAAGCTAGGAATCGAAAGATATGTTTATCTCAAGTTTATGGACTAAATTGAATAAAATTAAAAATACGTGTGAAATCGAACAAGGAATTTATTTAGGATCATGCATATCATGACATTGTGTGATAATATTTGGTATTGATTTGATATATAAAAATATTTATATAGACCAAGAAATGGACCAAAGTGGAGCTGATAGAGGAAAATAAAAAAATGTGGAATGGTCCTTGAAGAATTCACCCGTTTTGTGTTTTGAAAAAGATAAGTTCATATGGAACTTACTACGTTTATTTGTGTTATATGTATGCTTGTTTTGATTTCGTTATATGTAATATCCTTAAATCGGGTATAGTAGTTTCAAGTATATTTTTCAGGTTCCGGCGTGAATTTAGGAATTTATAGGGTTAATAGTGAATTTTTTAATTTAATTTGGGAGGTCAATTTCATCTAAAATCGATTAAAAAGTAATCTAAAAAAAATAAAAATATTTTTTGAAAATTAATTTTAAAGTAATTAAATAATTATTAGTGAAAATAATTAATTTGGGTTGAAAAAGAATTTTAAAATAATTTTTATTGGGGGTTAATTTTAGTTAAATTTAAATATTAATTAAATTGAATTTAATTGTAAAATAAGAGAAATTTTGGAGTATCTATTTGACAAATAAACTTGGAATTTTGGAGGGAAAATATCAATTGGTAAAGTAAGAGAAATGTGGGAGTGGCCATTGGGCAAATTTCCCAATTTTTAAATTTTTGGTGGGTTGTTTCAGTTTTAAAAATAATACATCTAGCCTACTTTTCACACCATTTACATCAGATTAAAGAGCTATAAAATTTGTTTTCTTTGCATGGTTTTAAAGATCTATTATCAGAGAATAGATTTAACAAATTTTCTTCTCAAAATACTCTGTTTCACCCGAAATTATTCACAAAAGCAGCCAAAAATATTATGAAATTTCTCAAGATTCTTGAATCAAGATTTTCAATCAAAGGATTTAGAATGAATCAAAGGATTTAGAATGAATCAAAGGCAATTATTATTTCTAAACTTATTTTTATGATGATTAGAAGCATACTTACATGATTTGAGTGATAATTACGTGATTTTTTTTATTAATGTCATCTTCTTCAAAAGCTTAAGGTGCTTTAATGGTGGATCTTGAATTTTGAGAGGAAATCTACAAATCAATGGATGTTCCAACTCAAAATGGATCTATTAGAAGGTTTTTGATCTTATTTATCAAGATTAAACATGTTTTGTAAGGTAATTTAAAGAAATTTAAATTTCATCATCTTCATGAACCAATTTTTTGGATTTTTATGAACTTGATTTAAATGTAAAATTGATGCTTAGTATATGTTTATTTGGTCTAATACTGATGGCTGGAAGTGATTAGAAGGCTAGAGTGATCGATTTTGTGAGGAATTGAGTTTTCGACTTGATGATACAAATCTGGTAAGGTAACTTTGAGTGAGAATTTCGCGTAGCCTAGTTGATGAAAATTTGTGTTTATTTTTTATTTTGAAAGGTGGTAATATCTATTTTATCTATGTTGAAGTTCCAAATCTTGAAGTGGATCGAGCTAATCAAAATTGAAGCTTGAATTTGCTAGTTGATCACTTGGTTGTGGTTCAGTTAGTTGTGTGGTGAGTGTTATTAAAGGGTGATTTGGTAAATTGACCCTCACTTATGCTTAATTGGATGATTAATTACTAATCGCAAATATTTAATTGAGTTTTGGCTGGTTAATTTTGCAAGATTATTGATATTTGCTTAAGTGATGAAATTTTTGTTAAGTGTTGGTAAGTGAGCATCTAATGATTTTATGTGCTTGACTTAATTGAGTATAATGGTTAACAAAGCAAGCATGTTGGAGTTTTTGGTTCTTGGTATGTTAATATTTCAATTGATACATGAACATTGATAATAGGTAATTGGTATGCTAGATTTAATTTGATGTTAAAATGACTATGTTACATGATTCATATATGCATTTTGGCACTTTAAATTGAGCACAGTATTGACTGAAATTATGTTATGATTTATTGGTTATATTTACATTATAGCATGATGGATCCGTTGGATATAGTTGGCATGCTATAAGATTTGCGAATACTCACCATATTGATATGTTATTTGTGAGCAACAAGGCTCTAAGTGGACTGATTTGGAGTAGATAAAGGAGTGTTGAGCTTGGTCTCCACTCAATGGGACTGATTTGAGATGATATAAGAAAGCATGTGGCCTTAGCTCACTCAATCTGGGATTGATTCTAATTTTGATTCTGATTGGGAGTAAGGAGATCTATTTATCTGATGTATGATCACCTGATTAAGCCATGATTAATTATGATTTTTGATACATGGCTGAGCATATGTCATTTAACTATTATGGATTGATATTGTGATTGAAAATTTGTATTTGATTTGTTTCAATTTAGCATGATTTGGGTGTGGATTTACTCATCGTTTTATTAATATTCACTGAACTTTTTAAGCTCACACCCTCACATTCATGCAGTTAACTGACGGGATTGAGGAGCTGAGGAGTCGAGCAAGAAAGTTCCAAGAGATTAAGGCTCGGTAGGGATTTATTTACATGTTTTAGAGATGTTAATCAGGCATTATGGAATTTCCGAGACTTAACTTAATTTTGGTTGTAATTGGACTTGGACTTTGGACATTTTTAATTTTGGATGGTTTTATAATATCATATATGAATGTTTGAGTTTGATTATTGAATAATTTAATGTGTATTGTTGCTTGATAATTAGGTGATTGATAACACAGTATGTGAGGATTGATGTTTACACTAACCATTGTTTAAATAAAGCTTTCATGGAGTGGTTTACTAGCTACTAAGATATGCCACTTGTAACACCCCTAACCCGTATCCATCGCCAAAATAGGGTTACAGAGTATTATTGAAATAAACAGATCAAAAACAATAATTTCAATTTATTTAAATCCATGTCAAATATTACTCATAGGCTTAAAACATACATTAGAAACAAGTCGAGACTAAACCAGTACTTAGAGAATTTTTTGCGAAATTTTAAAATTTTCCTTAGTGTAGGGGACATATGCCTGTGTGGTCAGGCCGTGTGGCTCACACGGTCAAGAAACACTGTAACACCCCTAACTTGTAACCGGCATCGGATTAGGGTTACGAGGCATTACTAGATAAACAGAACATTTCAAACCAATTCAGGATCATAGATATCATATAACATCATTTCATAAGCAATCGTCTCCTAAGATGGTCTACGAGACCCAAAATGTACTTTTAAGAGACATTCGGGAATAAACTGAACATATTTATAAAGTTTAAAACTTTTAAAAATTTTCAATTTCATAGAGGTCACACGCCCGTGTGACCAGGCCGTGTGTCCCACACGAGCATCAGACACGCCCATGTGAACCAGCCGTGCCAAAACAGAGCTTATATACTGACTTATTTCCATGGCCAACAGACACGCCTGTGTGCCACGGTCATGTGATTCTTAGCTAGCTACTGACCTAAGCTCATGACCAACAAACACGCCCGTGTGCTATGGCCGTGTGGCACAATGTAGGCTTGGTTTAAGCCAATTTGCCACCCCTTTTTGGGTCATTCCTACAAGCCAAATTAAACAACATTCATACAAATTATTCAGCCAATTTCATGCTCAAAACATGCTTCATTATAACAAAAACATATTAGCTCATAAAACACTACAACCATACATCATTCGGCACCATCAACCAAATACCAAAACTACATACAACATTTCATTTGCTAGCCAACTCCCATGGCATAATCTATACGCATTAAAACTTATATAAATAGACCTTCTAGCCTATACATGCCATACTTTAAAATATTTACACTTTCAAAAGTACCAAAATGAGATCGATAGTGTGGTGATGATCCTTGACTATCCCCGAGCCTTCAGTAGCTACGATAACTATAAAACAGACAGTAAACACACAAAGTAAGCTACAAAGAGCTTAGTAAGCCAAATACAATTGGTCTAACTACTAAAGCATATAAATACAATTCAACCATACAGATCCATAACCATTTCATAGAATAATTCATAAACTTAACCGTGCTCCTTTGTTTGCATATATGTCATGCTTCATTTCTATACATATTTCACAGAGACAGAGTTTTTCATATTCAAAAATTTAGTACGATACAAAAGTACCTGCATAGGTTATACATTTTATTTACTCAAACTCAGATTTCGTACGCTATCATCAAACGGGTCAGAAACAATATAGATGCTCATAAATAAGTACAATGCCGACATCCCAGACGTGGTCTTACATGTAATTCAATATCGATGCCTCTGTCCCAGACAGGGTCTTACACGAAATCAGATACGATACCGATGTCCCAGACATGGTCTTATGCGTAAATCTCAATCGAGGCCTATGTCCTAGACACGGTCTTACACGAAATCAGATACGATGCTGATGTCCCAGACATGGTCTTATATGTAAATCTCAATCGAGGCATGTGTCCCAGACACGGTCTTACATGATGTCTCAGACAGATGTCAACTTTTCTTAGAGACATACAGAGCTTTTCAAATATTAACATATTATAATACTTTACTCCAAAGATATTCATCAGGCACTGAAGGCCATCCAATACAAATTACAGTTTATATGTGCAGTATTTATTTCAATTAACATGTAATTGTAATTTGACTTACCTCAGACGGATTTCGAATAAAACGAGTCGACTATTCAACTATTTTGGACTTCCTCCGATCTAAGTTTGATTTTCTTTGTTGATCTAAGTCTGATTTTCTTTGTTCTTGATCTAATATAATACAAATTCAACCATTCAACCATTCATTTCATTCAATATAATCCATATACACATATTTAGGGCACTTTGCATTTTAGCCCTTACATTTTCACACTTTGACATTTAGTCCATTTTTCATAAAATCACAATATGCAAAATTTCTTTGTAACAAGGGCTAGCCGAATTTCCATGGCTTCTATATAAGCCCACACAACATGTTTAATTCACAATTTAGTCCTTCAAAACCTCACTTTCAAAATTTAACCCAAATAGCTCAATTTCATCAAAAACTCAAAGACAAAACTCATGAACCATCTACCAAGCCTTCATAATTCATTTAAAAACATCAGAAAACTCATGATATCAACAATGGAATTTCATGAAATCTTTAACAGAAACAGAAATTCAGACATGGGTTTTGAAGAACAAGAAGCAATGATCACAGAAACGAAGAAATTATCAAAAACCGAGTTAAAACCGTACCTTAATTAAGAAATCAAAGTGCCGAAACCTAAAATGGCTTTCTCCTTTTTCTTTTTATTTGATTTTCAGCTATATGCATGATAATATGGCCAATTTCATGTTTTCATTTTATTATAATATACATTAATATGCATTTTCCAATTTTGCCCTTTAATTAACAAATAAAAATTCCATCCACTAGCGTCCATACTTATCCATGCATTAGTACAATGGTCCAATTGACATGCAAGGACCTTTATTTGAAAAGCCAAGCCAAATCGGTGCTTTAGCATCTAGCACTCAACTTTTACACTTTATGCGATTTAATCCTTTTTCATAATTAAGCATAGAAACAGACAAAATAAATCACAAAAATTTCGCAGATGTAAATTCACATATCACAGACACAGAAAATAATATTAAAATATTTTTTAACTTGAATTTATGGTCCTGAAACCACTATTTTGACTAGGGTCAAAACCGAACTGTTACAGACACGCCCGTGTCTCAGGCCGTGTGGGCATTTGAAATAGGGTACACGACCATGTCCCAGCCCATGTTAGTACCTGTGTAACTCTCTGACTTGGGTCACACAGCCAAGTCACACACCCATGTGCTAGGCCGTGTGTAAGTGCAGGGACACACGACCAATCCACACGCCCATGTGCTAGCCGTGTGAAAAATCCTGAGCATTCTGTTTTGAAATTTTAAGATGCAGGGGACAAACAGGCAACACGCATGCCTATGTGCTAGGTTGTGTGTCACACACGGCTGAGATACATGCCCGTGTCCCTGCCTGTTTGGACAAAATAAGGCCATTTCCAAGCCTTATTTCTCAACCAAACTTGCTTTCCACCTACATAAACACAAAATCATATTCTCAAGCCAAACCAAGACATTTATACCAAGCCAAAATCAAGTTTTATGCATGACATATCACTTCATAAGTCTATATATCCAAACTTACCTATTTGACCAAAAATGCGTATAAACATTCTTTTGAAGTTTACTATCAATTAACCATTCTAAACACTCATATCAAACATGAAATTATCTCATATATTTACATCAAACACATTCATCATAAGCCATTCCAATGGCTAAATACAACCAAAACATTTATATGCCAATATTGGCTATTTAAACCTATACATGCTATTATAACCAAAATTGATTTACTATTTATACCGAAATGAGCTGATGGATTGTAACACCCCAAAAATTTAGGTATTTACTTTTGTTGTTGTGTTGCATAAATGTATGCTTGCCTCAGTGGTTGAGTGTCCTGAGGAGTGTTGGAGAGGTCCTGAGTTCATGCCTTGACTTATGCAAAATTTTGATTTTTGCTTGTGTAAACTCTGTCTCCATTTAGTGGGATTCTTAAATAAATGTGGGAAGGATGAGTCATAAAAAGCATGCTGGTTCAGGGGATAGGGGCATGCAGCTTCTGCTAGGAGACCTGGGTTCGAATCCTGTTGCACACAAAGGGTATTCATTTTTTTGTTTTGCCGTGTTAGTGAGTGTATTGCAGTGGGACTCTAGAGTTGGTGGGCAGTTGGAGTGTTTGTGGGGGAGTAGAGTGTATAGCCGAATCTTAATTGGAGATTGTGGAGGGTTTTGAGGAGAGGATTAGGGGGAGTTGAGGTGAGAGAGGGAAGAGTGCCGAATTTGGACTCTAGGCACTAAAGGGAATCGATTTATGTAGGGGAGAAATCGACTTGGGGTAAGTTTTGAGACTGTGCACTTTAGGTTTTGTTCCTCTCTGTTCTTTTCGATTCTCATTACTTTTCTTTACGTCTTAAGTTATTGAGGTCTTTTTTGCATATTTCTTTAGCAGATTATTGCTTGAGGTTCTCTGAGGCATTATCTTTTACCTATTCTGGTTTTTGTCCATCTACCACTACTTTTTCACAACCCTTTCCCTTATTGTTCTTGTTGCCAAATACTTCTATTTTTCTTTGTAACCTATTTGGTTTTGGTTTCCGAACCTCTCCTTTCTCTTTCCCCCAATCAGTTTAGTAGTGATCAATTGCTCCTCTCCCTCTTTGTGCTGGTTCTATTCTACTTGATGTCGATTTAGGTGGTAAGACATCTTCTCGGTTATACTCTTCTTCTCTATCTTTTCCCGTGTCTTCTTAGTTTGATGATCATCTCCTTGTACTACCGATTTCTGACATGAGGGTAGTGGTGCTTTTGTCGCTTGTATCAAGGGGGCACTTTCAGATTTTCTTTTGGGTGTTAACCGACTGCTCTTCCCTTCGAATTGGTTCTACGTTTTCGGTAGGTCTCGGTTTGGTTTTACTCATTTGGTTTCCTCTTAGTTCCTCTCTTGAATGCTAATTGTGTGAGTAACACTTTCTTTACTATTGATTTGTTAGGAGATTTGAGTGAGCAATATTATTTGGCAGCTTAAGTGGTTTAAGCCAGTAGTGTTGTTTTATGGTAGGTACCTAATGTTTTGGGATCAGGTATTATTGAGGAGGGTATTTTGCGTAGTTGCCAGGTGGCTAATGATATGGTTTGTATGAATGTAGGATTGTGGCTTGGAGGCTTCTAAAATTTTTTCGCTCGGTGTCGCAAACAGGTGTGTAATCACACTGCAATGTTGTTAATCGGCAAAAGCCAGAAAGTAGGTTCATACGCACTAAACGAGCATGCACTCTCTCGTATGGTGAATCGAATGCATAAACACACGCGTTTGACAGTAGAGGCCACTATGAGTGACTCATGGGTTTAGGCCGTTTTGGGCTGTGTTGGGCCGAAATGGGCTGTGTGGGCCCACAGGCTCATGGGCCCCGTACGAGAAAACTGCACAGATGTGTGGAGATTATCAGACTAGCTGTGTTATTTACACGGCCAAAGCCATTATTGGGCTTTTGGGCCACACGAGTGTGTGGGCCCACATAGGCCGTATTAGGGGCTTAGGCCCATTTTTGTTGTTTAACTGTTAAGATTGCACGGGTCGCCTGAGACGACTGTGGACCTTCTGTCGGGTCGGTAAGTATACCTAGACCCTAATCTATGAAATAACTGTTATACCCCTATGAGGTAAATGACGGATATACCCCTATATGTTGTATGATTGTTGTGCATGTCATCTTTATTGTATGAACATTTATATTATGTTGCATTGCATGGGGTGAGATATATGATATTAGAGGAAGTGTACTGAAAGGCTATAAGCCTATATTGGCAGCTCTGCTGCAAATACTGTTAGTGCCAAGACCAGTGCTATATTCTGGAGTGTAGGGATGGGTGGGTCGATTTTATCCCCACATAGAGTGTGGGGCTGGATGGAGTAGAGTGTAGAGGATGATTGGGTAGGATCTCTATATGCATCTCTGGTACTGTACTAAATTAGGCTAAGACACTGATATTGCTACTGATAAGGGATTAGGCCCAGACTGATCAACACTGTATATTTGACTGTTTGGTAATTAGGGATTACACACTGAGTTTTCATAAACTCACCTTTTTTGCTTATCGGTGCAGGTAATCCGTAGGCGGGTCGGTGCTGCGAGGGACACGGAGATGGCCACGCTATTGTTAATGTTTTTTGTTTTGATTTTAGTAAAATTAGTTTTATTTGGGTAAATTTTATGTAATAAGGCCGTTTTAATTTTTATTTTTCTATTCAGGGATTTACTAAAATTAACTTATATCTGTTAGTAGTAGGACCCGGGTTTTTAAAAGGTAATTGATTTTCCACTACCACCACAAGTAACTTTTTTAAAAGTTTCCGCAACGAACAATGTTTTAAAGTACAATAACGACTTAGTATAAGACATGTTTTGCTAAACGAATCGGTAATTTAGTAATGAATAAAATAAGTTAACTTTTCATAAAGATCACAAGCAAGGTTTTAACACAAACGAAATTTTCTTATAGAACTACGTTTTTCAAAACTCACTCCAATGTGACATCACAGATGTGGCCATAACGTCTAGGCTGGGTTTGGGGTGTTACATGGATAATGTGATGTGTCTCTGACTAGCTTCCAACCTTAAGGAGCTTCTGAGCTACTATAAAATAGAGGAAATAAAACGGAGTAAACATTTAATACTTAGTAAGTTCGTATAATAGGAAATAAACTTACCATTCATTTACATTTAATGTAAGCATACAAAATGCATCCAAGCAATTTGGCTAATAGCCAAAACACACAACTTCATCAATATGTTAGTCTTGTATTTCATGTGAATATCAAGAATTAGGGATGAGCTCATCAAATATCAAATGTCCATGTGTTTTCAGGTGTATACAAGTAGTATCTCATTCAGAATTCACCTTAACTTATATTATAACTTTGTCAGTTGAACCATTTGAAATATTGATGGATACATGGTAATACACATAGTGTATGAATATGTAATTCATCAATTCATATTCGAGAGTGCTCATTTAAGCACATAATTGGGAAACCCTCCCTCGAGCTATATAACAGGAAGCTCATGTGAGCCATCTAACGGGAAGCTTATCCGGGCTATATAACGGGAAGCTCATAAGAGCCATAATCAAAAAGCTCATGCGAGCCAATAACAGGTAACTCTGAAGAGCCATTAATTAGGAAGCTCTAGATAGCCATATATCAGGAAGTTTAAGCGAGCCATATCGGGAAGCTCCGAAGATCTATTAATCAAGAAGCTCACAAAAAGCCTTTAATCGGGAAGCTCACGAAGAGCCATATAACGGGACACTTATAAGAGCTGCGGTGAGGCCACAACACATGTAGGATCACGACCGATCAGGATGCTCTGAAGAGCTGTTAACGGAAAGCTCGCAAGAACCATATAACGGGAAGCTCGAGAGGGCTAATAACGGGACGCTCTATCGAGCTGTGGTGTGTCCACAACATATGTAGGGCCACAACCAATACATGAACCCTGTATGGACTTTATACTTATCGATCATTGTTGAATATGTGAATACTTTCATATACATGACAATAATACAATCATATACATACAATTCAATTTAACACATATAAGTTATCAATTTAGTTACACGAACTTACCTTGACAAGTGTTCGTTGATTTGTTGTCTACTAATCTGACACTTTCTCTTTTCCTCGATCTAATTCTATATTTTGTCTTTTAGGATCTATATGATTAAATTTAACTCAATTTAATACAATTCATATTCAATTCAATTAAATTCACATTTTTGGAAAAATTACCATTTTACCCCTATACTTTTATTTAATTATGATTTTGTCTCTAGGCTTGGGAAATGAAATTCATGCAATTTAATCCTTATTCCAAGCCTAACCAATTTTTACATATAACATTTGCAGCCCATGTAATTCATAAAATTAATAAATTTTCCATGAATTTTACATCTTTACAATTTAGTCCCTAAATCACAATTTCATGAAAATTCACTTTACAAAAGTTGTTTATCTATCAACAACCTTTCATTTTCTACCATAAATTTCATAATTCATTCATATTCATCCATGGAAAAACCCTAGTACTTTGATAACTTTACTAATTAATCCCTGAGATAGCTAGATTAAGCTATTACGATCCCGGAAACATAAAATTCACTAAAAACGGGACTTGAATACTCACCTAATTAGGCCACATATGTTTTCTCTTTCTTCAATTCTCTATGTCTAGGGTTTTCATATTTTATTTAGGAAAAGTAATGATAAAATGATGATATTTTCTTTATTTTATTATTTATCATCTTTATTTTTCATCTTTCCAATTTTATCTTTATCTTGTTCTAATTTTCCATGGATGAATCGTCAAACTTATCTACTAACTCCTCTTAATGGTCTATTTTCCATATAAGGAGCTCCAATTTTGAATTCCATAGCTTTTTAATCCTTTTAGCTATTTAGAATTCAACTTTTTCATTTTATGCAATTTGGTCCTTTTATCAATTAATCATGTAATTTCTAAAAATTTTCTTAACCAATTTTTTTATACGATATTCCTATTATACGGTAGACCATAAAATAATTTTAAAATAATTTTTCTTACGAACTCGGATTTGTGGCATGAAACTGATCAGAATTCTTCACTGTAAGTCATGTCAGGCTGTTACACCAGTTGTTTGAATTAACCGGTGAGTGATTTGCATGAAATTTAATGTTTAATTCTATTTAATTAAGGCTTCATTAGTGTTAAGAAATGCAAGTGAAGGTGTATGAATATGTATGATATTTAATTGTAGCTAAATTGGGTTTAATTGGTCATTAAAATACTCAAAGTCCGGTTTAAAATTGAATTTATCGCACAAAAAACAGCAGTGGACTACTGTGGGTTTGAATTCTTGTCTTTTTAAATTGTTTCTCTAGTCTGTTTAAATTACAAATTAGTCCTATAACTTGATAAGTCTAATTAGAGCCTTAAATGATAAGGAAACTTGATAAAATTTTAGGATTAGACTTGTAATTGGTAAAATTTGTTAGAAACACACTGAATTTAATATTTGGGTATAGTACTAATAGTTTGGAATTGTTACAATTTAGTCCTTAATGATAAAACTTGAATTTGACATAGAAAATAAATTTGGATTAAGCTAAAATTTTTAGGGCTTACGTAAATTGACTTGAAGAGGGTTGGTAAATATATAGATCTAAATTTGGGTTTGTTTAATCGTAGATGGTAAAATGACAAAAATTCCTTTAGGTTAAATTACTTATAAAAAGTTTAAAATTGGTTCACAAATTGCTTCTACATTAATAAATAACTAATAAAAAGATAAGATTGAGGTGTTATAAGGTCGGGGTGTGTTTTGGGAGGTCGTTAGCTGGAGAGTCACATAAGTGGCTAATGTAACGCTTTGAATTCGAGCCAATTCATCTCGGTTGGGTTTAGGGTGTCACATTTTGGTGGTATTAAAGTCAGGTTAGGATTAAAACATTAGGTTAACCTAGAGTTGTCGAATATTAAAATTGAGATCTTGGATTATGATGTTTGCTTGCTTATGTTGTTTGAAACCACATGTTTCGCATATGCATGTTCTTTTCTTATAACTTGTTACCGGGGTAGGATTTGGGTACATAATGATTTATAGGAACTGTACTTAGTTAATCTTAGACCTCTTACTGCTACTTACTCTTATCTTTGGTATACGATAGTTATTTTGCCTCTACGTCATAATTGGGTAGTATG